>NC_138159.1:10591200-10606200 GCF_964199315.1 Orbicella franksi
TTAATCTTTCCATACCTAAAGTGAACACTACCAGATATGGTCGTGGCGTTATGCAGCAGCAAAGTACTGGAATATGCTACCTCGTGATATTCGTTCCATGGCAGGCTCAAAAGACTTTTTGAAAAGGATTCGGCAAACTGATTTTCATGTTTAATACACTTTGATTATATATTATCGCTTTTAGCTCGGGGTTTTTTTGTTTTTTTTTTAGTGATTTTTAAATTAGCTTGATGTAAATACCTTTTTTTAAGCTCCTATAATGTTGTACATTACTTAATTTAAATCGTGGAGCACCTGGAAACTAGCGAACAGCTAAGTGTGTACTTGTCCACGTTAAATAAAGTATGTCTATGTCTATGTCTATGTCAGCAGAAAGCAGCGTTGGTTTTGGTCGAAGAGAAGAGGGTACACAATACGCAGCCAAACTGCAGCTTTCTGTTCGTACGAAAAGTAGTACACATTTCGTGAAGACATGTCTGCAAGGTTTTTAAATGCCATTAAACCCAAATCAAGCTTCAAATAAACAACTTATCCGCTACAGTCCACAATAAGCTGCCTCGACACTCGAAAGTCCGCAACACTCGCAGAAAAGCACATGGACAGACGTAGAGATGACGTCATTCGCCCCTAAATAATTTTCTTTTGGAGGGGGGACGGGGGGCAAATGGGTGTCCATAGAAAGATACATGCAGCAAAGATACATGCAGCAAATCTCGATTTTCCTCCATTACCCGACTAGAACTGCGTTCTGTCGAACGCAATAAAGAAGCCTCGACTGTGTTCTGTTTTGTTGTAAAGCATACAGGTAGAGCACGAACATGAAGAAGTGTAGGGGAAAACACGAGACGTCTCGAGTGCTCTACCGCTTCCTAAGTGCTTTACAACAGAACAATAATAATCCAATAATTTCCCCACGCATTCGATGAATTTTCAAACCAAACTTTATTTTCGAAGCAAGGAAAAAGGGCATCAGCGTGCATCTGTTCTCTGATAAAGCACGCTAAAATAAGCCAATCACAATCCTTGTTAGAATTGCTCAAATAATTTGATTGGCTAACGAGACGACAGCTGTCAATCACAAACTGGACTTCAGCTAAGCTTTCGGTTTTGAGTGGCTTGGCGGAATGGCGTTCGAGAGAAGAACGTTTGCTTCAAAGTTAGCTTTTAAGCTTAATTTAAAAATATGTATCTAAAAGTTTCTTAGTCCAGAGGGATCTGACCGCATTGTGGCGCGTGAAAACGTGCACTTTTCCAAAGGAAATTACGAAAGAGCTCAAAGCTTGCGGATGAAAATGCAAAATGCTGAGCTGTATTTGAAAGGAACTACAGTTACGATTATTTAGGGCTTATAGTCTATACGTGTTTTGTCGGAATCTAGCAAAACGTTTTATTTTGGTACAGTTTTAACACTACTGTTGTCAACAATGGTCTCCGTGGAGCCATATTTATTGCAGACAAATAGCTCGTTTCCATTGCGTTTGTCTGAGTCACAGGGGATGTTTAATTTGGGTCAAATTTGTCAAAATTCCGAGGCAAAAATTTGAAAAAGCCAACTTACTGTTATCAACCCCTGTCCTGTTCTCTGATAAAAACACCCTGTTTCAGCCAATCACAGCGCGCGTTATATGGAAACGTTATTATAAAAGGATAACTCTGAAATCTAATTGTGCATTGTAAATGTATGAAAAAATACTAAATTAAAATAAATTTTCTATACGCCAACCAGTTAAGTTGGCATTCATTAAGTAGTTCCTTGTACCACGCTTAAGACTTGAAATACTAGACGCTGATCTGACTATAACTAAACTAATAAATAATAAATAAAATAAATCACTTAACTATACATATGCACTGATTGCTTTGATTCCTCACTCTCACCTAAACGACCTTGATTTCTCATTGTCACTCTTGTTCGTGTGTTAGTTCGGATACCATAAAAAGAAGTACACTGTATCCACGTTGCCAGTTCGATACGACTCATCAGTGTACGCGCATGCTATTCTTGATACGAAAATTGTTTGCGCAAAAATGCGTTTCCAAGGAGTACTGATTATCTTGGTTTAGCTGCGTTCTCTCTAACTAACTCAACACGTTTAAAATGTACACAAATTCAGAAAACCTCGCTCTTAAGGCAAGGTCTGCATCTTGAAAAGGAAAAAGCAAAATTGAGGAGAAAATAAAACCTGGGAAATACACAGGTCGCGGTTTAGTACACAGCACGCACTATTAGCTCTTTATTCACTATTCTCATTTTATTCTCTGTGAGTTACACAACTTCTGCGCACGCGCAAGTGGATACGGTGGGTGAGGCCGAAATTAATGCTTTACAAGTTGCAAGATCATGACTACGAATCGCCAAGTACCCATATTAGTACTTGCTAATATTATATTTGTTTAAACCGTGGCCGCGGACGCCAGCAAAGCGAGAAACATTTATACACCTTTTTTTTTAGTTCTTCTGTTTGCAGTAATCGATTTAGTGTGGGGGCACAGGGTTGGGTCGAAATTTCCCGCTTCCCGTACCCTGCTCTCACGCCATCTGTACTTGTCTCCTGCTTCTCGCCTCAGGTAAATTAGATTTAAAGTCATGCTACTTGACATTCTATAGCCCGAGCGAGAATTTTCGTTGGCTCAGAGATAAAATTTTGTCGTAAGCCCCCGAGAATGTCTAGTGCAAGAAAAAAAACCATTGTTGGATTCGCATTAGCGTTTTTTATTTATCTCAAGTTTCCAGCCCTTTCATTTCTTGTCTACCGTACCTTCCCACCCCATATTCTCTCCGATTTCCGCCCCCCCTTTCCCCCTCCACGACTTATCCAGTTGTGTTAATTAGACTCACAGCTTCGGATGGTCCACGTCTTTATCATAACTGATCAATGTCTTGATATTTTGTGTCAAAGTTTGAGCTAATCGCGGATATAGAATTTCAGGAATTGATGAATTGGTAAACTTAGTGTACTTTGTAGCCATCACAGTAAAGAAATTTAAAACACCATCGGTTTCCACTCATCTTTGGTGGCATCAGTGAAATATCAACACAAAGCGCGAACTGCCAGTGAACGACAATCATTATCCTACTATTTCCCTGTTAAGTGTGAGCGGAATCCATGTTCAAATTTCACATATTAAAAGCCATGGTATCTTCACTCCGACAAGCTACTAAACAAAGATAACATAGTTAACTTAATAGGTTTTTACAAGATTTCAATTGAGTAAAGAGGTCAATGTTAACCTCCTGGAATACAATACAGCTTTTAAGAACATAGGCACGCAAGGCGTGCAAGAGTTATTTTTTTGTGTGAAGTGTTGGAGATAGAAGCATTCATGGTACAGTAATGATTTGGTTAATTTTACAAGTTGTTTCGGTTGCGATGTTACATTGGTAAGATAGCTAAATAGTAAGCCATAAAATGTTTGACTGAACAAACTACAGTGATCTGACACTTCTCCAGATTAATGTAGATACCGTCTTATTTTCTAACAGGCAATTTGATTCGTTCTTTGATACAACCCGCACTGTGATTGGTGTGACACGCGCAAATGCTCACTCACCGATCACATAACCCTTCCAACCCCCAAGAGGAATTTTTGCTCAAAAATACTCAAGTTAATTTAGAGACTTTTTCGCATTTTATACGAGTCGTAAGTTTACCTTTTTACACAACACAACACAACTCAACTTCACCGAAAATAGAAAGAAAGAGAAAAAACCTCTGACACGTTGAAAGTCTGATTTAATTAAATTGCACTTTAACTTGGTGCCACACAGTCTTCAAAGAACATTTGAACAGTTTTCATACTTTTTACCCTTAAAAATATCGGACTGAAATAAATGTCACCAAATAAAACTATTAAACTGCTACTGCAGAGACGTAAAAACCGTCCAGAAACGAAAGCTTCTTTTTTTTAATATCCTGGAAACAAGAGCCGATAACTTGTCAGCTCTAATTGAATTTACTCCCATATAAAAAACAAAAGTGTTAAGTTACCATTTGTTACTAAAGATAGCAAACATCTCGTGGGAAAGAGTGGTGACGATTCGTCCGCTCTAATTGAATTTACTCCCTTGTGAAAAACAAGAGTGTCAAATTACACTTTGTAACTAAAAAACAAAAATATCTCGTTATATTTGCATGCAACAAGAACAAAACAATCGTTACCCGCACTTACTATTGTAAACGTTAGAACTGTTTCAAATCTGAAGTCTCGTCCCCTCTAAAACATGTCCTAAGAATTAGACGCGACGATTCGTGACCTCTAATTGAATTTACTCCTTGTGAAAAAACAAAAGTATCAAGTTACCTTTGTAACTAAAAATAAAAATATCTCGTTGTATTTGCATACTACTAACTCACGAACTGTTTCAAACCTCAAGGCTCATCTCGTTCATTTAACTAAAATCCTCAGCCTAACCCACAGAAAATGTCGAAGTAAACCCAATATATGAATACTTCCTCCTCTTTTATAGAAGAATAAATATGGCCATTCTGAACTCTATCGGGATCAAATCTTCTCACATACCATTTACCTTTACAACAAGAAGTTTGATTGGCTGTTTACAGTAGATCCAATCTGATTGGTGTGACATACATACATCTCTCACTCACTCACTCACTCACTCACTCACTCACTCACCCATTGGCCCGTCCATAACATACCCGACGCGCCGACTAAGAGGTATTTTTTTAACAAAAAAATAACTCAAAAATCATTTGGGGTTGCTAAGTAACCATAAATGGAATGTTACCGTCGCCAGGGAAACTGTGCAAGCAAGCGTGATGCAATGGATTTTCACAAGGCTCGAAGCTGCCAGGATGATAGTCAGCATAACTATGTTCTAATCCTACTTTTCGCCAGGACTGGGAATGTTTTAGGATTTCTCTTCCATACCGATTCCTTGCGTACAATCCAGGACTAAACTTCGTATCAACCCAGTTGCCACCAATGTTTGCTTTGGTAAACGTTTCGTGGTTTTGTAGCTCATGTGGGAGGTACACAGTATTCGACATAGAAGGCCTCCCTGTCCCAAACACTTCGATGTTAAATCCACCGAAGTCGACCCTCACATAACCATTAAAACTATCATACATTTTTCTATCAAGTATCGGCGATTCATACCCAGTTAAGCTGTAACCATGTTTCTCAAAATAATCGATTGTCTCCCTTTTGTTGAAAATTGGGATATCTTTTGAAAATACAAAAAAATCTCCATCGATGTCCCAAGGAATAAGGCCATTAAACTTAACACCACCTAACACTGAACCACTATCCAGCTCAAATCTGACATTGTGCGCATCGGCAAACTTCTGGAAAAAAGACACGGCATCTGCATAGAGTTCCTGACAACAAACTGGGAGTAAACCGTTCTGGGCGTGATTAACGCAATTGAAACCAATATCTTGACAAGAGAAGGAATGTTTGACTCCCTGAGGCAATAACACCCTATTAAGTTGCCACTTCTTGGCCAATGGTGTCCACACCTTCTTATCAGTTCTTTTGGAATATGAATGGTAATCTCTAGTGAAATACATAGCATCTGGACATGCCATGATCAGGGCGCCATTTTGAACAACACGTAAAAACCAATCGTCAAACACAACCTCATCTGGAAGGCTCACGTCAAGCTTCAACAGATTTGTTTTAGTAACGAAAGGACCCTGCAGATAATCACAGAACATGCACTCATTCTTTGAGAGATAATAGCCTTCCTGGTATTCCAAGACGTAATTCTTTAGCTTAGTCTGCACACAGCCAGCTTTCCAGTGACCCGAGACATTACGGTATGCTCCGCCTGCAACTGCAACATTTCGTATCTGACTAACCACACGAACTTGCCGCTCAAGCTGGGTGAGCCATGTGAAGTGGAAAATGTCACGTGCAATGAGTACATAAGGAGTTGACGTTCTTGTTATAAGTGTGTTCCACGCTTTGCTTAGCTTTGTATCGTCCAGCATAACGACATCAATGTTGTTATACTTTTCGGCAACCTTTTTCATCTCGTTACTTCCCGTTGCCAAATGAACCTGAACTGTTGGGTACGTCTCGGTAATCCCTTTTAAAACATTCTCGACGTGGTTCTCATCTTCCTTAGGATATGCAACAGTATTGACTAAAATACTTACCACAGAACGAATTGGTTTAGCATTGGTGCAGTTGGTGGTGTACCAGCACTTCTCCGCAAAGTAAGGATAACCCAGCTTGTTCCCTTTGTACACCTCCGCGCACACATCCACGCTACCATCCTTGTTGCTTGTCTCAATGGGTGCACTTGCCGGTTCTAGTCTGTTGTCAAGACGTTTTACAATGCGTCCTAATCGCTGAATCAATCTTGTCGAGGGTGCTTGTTTAGAGGTGGGTAGTTTTTGCATTTCCAGGTGGATTTCATTCAGTTCCTTTACAATGCTCTCTTTAAACCAGGGGGCGTGGTATCTTTTATCATGACTAACTTCAAATGGGCGCTGGTCGCATCTGTGAAGTAACATAATTTGATGTAAGTTAAGCCACTAGTTTCTTGTACCCAAATCTAACTCTTAGTTTGAAAAAGAGCATCTGGTTAAATCTTTATGATCACACATTTGTTATGTGCTGGAATGTTTAACCACGGGTTCTCAAGCTCACGATATGGCCACAATCGGTCAAGATGATAGTAGCAATATTATAACGATTCGCACGATACTTTTTCGCCAAAAATTGGCATCGAAAGTAAAGATGATAAGAAACAGCCATTAAAATTTACATTTTACATCAGACATTATATGTTGTCTATGTGTCGAAAATGCGGTCTGAAGAAAACAACACCTTGAGAACATACGTAATTATTACATTAGCATTACAACAGATAGGGAGCATCGTGATGATAAACCTGGGCTACTTTAAAATTAACTTGCAAAACGTATAGAGTTGCATATGTGACCAAGACTTCTACTGATTAGATATGGGAATTCGTTCTCACCTGCCTCTCACATGCTTAATTAAAACTGATTCATTTTGATATCATAACATACTCGAGGTGAACGTCGTCACAAGCAGATCCGAAATAAACCAATCTCCTTATTTATCTACAATGACCAATGAATACCTCGTCTTTAATATTTTCCAAACTTATCTACAGAAGTACATTTAGGATAGACGTTTAATAATTTTACACATACGTCTTACTAGCTAAATATGTCAAATATCAGGCATATATACCTTTTTAGACGTACAGTCAATACAAATATTGACAACGCTGCTAAGAGACAGATAAAGCCAAAAAAGCAAAAAGCGCATTTCCAATAACGGGAGAGCGCCATAGCTTTGCGAGGTGTGTCTGTGAAGAAAAGATAAAGATAGTATAGGGACCTGCCCATTATTGGATGAAATATGCATCTTTAAAACATTTAAAATTACTCGTGAGGGAACCAAAATCAAAATCACGTGACATTTGAGGTCACAACCGACGAAAAATGCTGTGGGAACGTGGAATGCTGGTGTTTGATTAACGATAACAGTTCGATTGTTTGTCAAGCGACTGTTGCGTTCCATTGTACACCAATTATCATTCTATTGTATACTCAATTATTACAAGCGTCTAAAGGAATACGCAAGCTCCCCCTCCCCACTCCTCCCAAAAAATACCATTGACACTTTGACTCTCGACCTTTTTTTAGCACATTTTGAACTTGGTACTAGGTATTAAACCAGGCATATACCGTCTTTACTTTATCGCAGGAGTTAAACCCTTTGCCATTGTATTCACGCCAGTTGTACATCGAGTGGGACTTTCAGTTAGCCTTCGAGTTAGACTAATTTCTAACGGGGATATGTCACTCAAAAAGCTATTAAACCGTAGTAATTACAAGGTCAATAAGGGCTCCAGATGCAATCACTCCATGAGCGAAGAATCGAATAAAAATCACGAGTCGATGGAAAGAAAAACTGTGATTTCAATTCACGTGATATCTATTAATATCAATTAATGTCAATTGATAGGATTTTTTCATCGACTGATATCGACTCTTGCGAAAGTCAACACAAACATCCATAGGAATGTTGAGAAAATGTTTACCTGTATCGATTGCTGACAGTATTGGAAATGACAGAAGAGCTTTAGACTACTCTTGGGCTAGCGAGCCTTGTTACTTTCCCAGAGTAGGTAGAATTGTAGGTTTGTTTCGCTAGCTAACCCTTATAAAGGCTTCATGCTTCCATTGGTCGGGGTCGAAATTCAACGGCGAGTGCACCTTACGAGCAACATAGATACTAATCGATGTCCAATGTTACTTTAGGGGATGATTATGCTTCATCGCCTAAAAAATATGCGTCACAAGTCAGTCTTTCCTTTTTAACTCTCTCACCCTCTATTTCAGGCGCGCCAGAGATGACGTTCAATCGTTCTTCCTGTAGTCTTATGTTTTGCTTTACCCGCACTGCAAGACTGAATAAGCACGCCGCTATATTACCGTAAAAATTATTCATTATTTGGCAAGGTAGTCTTTAGGTAAATCCGAGTGTTCTAATCGGTTCTTTCTTGGTCGGATTTTGCCATACGGATCGTTTATATGGAAACAGTTATAAGCCGTGTATTTTTTGTTTTCGAAAGTTGGCAAATCATAAAGAAGCATGGCTCGGGTGCCATATAATAGACTACTTACAAACCTAGCATATCGGCCCTCGGTCGTTTTTGTACGGACCTCGCTGCGCTCGGTCCATACTGCCACGCCCTCAGGCCAATATATTTTCCAATGTATTCTCTTTTCTCGTGTGGCAAACATGAACGAGATGCTGGCTACTGAGTTTGTTGCGAGCACAACAATTCCTTTGTCAATTTTCTAGAAGAGCTGAAATTGCCCTAAGACAACCAGAAGCAAAACCAACTTCAGTTCCAGCCTTTTGTGCTTGGTACAAAGTACTTGCTTCATAAAAAGTGCAAAGAAAAAACAATAAAATAAAGCAAAAGTACGGTTTTCATGCTTACCTGAAAATGAAAGCTCCAGTAAAACCTTCCACAGTTTCAATCTGACCCATACGAGGAGTAAAGAACAGAGCTATCTTCTTACATCTAAAAACCCCTTTCCAGTTTGTGAAGATGACTTACAATTTGTCTCTAACTAATCCTAGCCTAATGCGTCCAGAGCTAATCTGGTGCTCTCAAGCAAAAAAGACGCAGCTATCAACAAAATACTTTAGTTTGTTGTTGGTTCTCTTCCCTGCTCCGAGAGGTTTTTCTCCGGGTACTCCCGTTTTCCCCTCTCCTCAAAAACGAACATTTCTCAAATTCCAATTCGATCCTTGAATGCACGGACATTTCTGAACGAGTTCTTGTGAACTCCTTGGTGCTCCGAGGGGAAACAAATTACATTTACATTTACATTTACATTTACATTTATTTACATTTACATTTACATTTACATACTATGGGCATTACCGATTAGTCCTCTGACATCCTCTGGAAAAATTAACATGAAAAAACAATCCATATATCATTCTCATTTTAAAAGAGGAAATTCTAGCCATGATCTCACAACTTACAAAGCAATTTTAACCAGCGTGCAACCCTTGTAGCAACGCTAATAACTTGCGAGACTTGTTCATTCAGAGCCGAGGGAGGTTATAGCTGAGCTTCCACTACGAAATTTCTTTTGCGACTTATAGCGCAACAAAATTACGAGATACCTAGCAAGAAAAAATTCCTACTGTGACAGCGCTTAAGGAACGACAATATCGTTAAACAAAAGGTTTAATTAGTTAAAAACAGCTCTGCATTGGCGTTATAAATGTTTGTGCATTTCTACGTTGTATTCAATGACGAGGTGAAATAACCAAATTCTGGAGTTTAGGAACGTACACCACACAGTGACTTAGACAGCGTCTTTAAGTATTCAAGTTGAGGATAGTCTGGCAAACTGACTGGATGTGTTGCTAGGTGAATTGAAATAAATAAAGAAAGACAGACAGAGAGAAAGACAGAAAAATACGAAAAAAGAACAAAGGAAGAAAGAATGAAAGAATGACCGACCGATTAAATGAATTCATCGGTGCGTGCTCGCGTACGTGTGAGTGAGTAATGGTAATGGTAATGGTAATTTGAAGACATGATTGATCAATCATGTCTTCATACCTTTCACCACAGTTCAAATATATGATGTTTCATTTATTCACTTGCATTCTTCATCATCTCCGGGTAAATTACAAACTCACAACGTGATCAGAGCACTGCACCAGTATCGCAGAGGTCATGGGTTCCAATCCCGTTCAGGCTTGAATTTCTTTTTTCAGACTTTAATTTCACAACTGCTTAAGTTGTGAATAATTGCGATGATCAATCATGTCTTCATATCTTTCTCTGCAGTTCAAATATGTGCTTCATATATTCTCTTGGAGTAACAATAATAGTATATGTACCTATTATTTTAGATGCAACTTTATTGTCTGCTCTAAGTAAATACTTGGTCCTCTTGTTATCACTTTGACTGGTGTAACGAGTATCTGGGTTTAAAATATGTGAGTGCAGCTCACGTCTTAAAGTGGTATACCCCTGACAATGTTCTATACAATTTTCTTTGCATACTAAACATGTTAGCTCTTCTATTGGAATTAATGTTCCTCTATTTTCATATTTGCCAGTTTGTACTCCAGTTTGTGAGTGAGTGAGTGAGTGAGTGAGTGAGTGAGTGAGTGAGTAAGTAAATGAATGGGAGAAAGAAAGTTTCTCCATGAACTAGGTTCCTCACTTTGAAGCTGTCTACTAAATAATGAAACAGTTTCACTTTCTCTCCCAAACGTAATTCTCTTGGTCATTCCGCACTCAAGTTTTGGAAAAGCTAGTCAGTGATTTTAATAATATATTTTCATACTCATTCATTTTACATCAGCTTTGCATGATACAAGTAGGATGCTGTGATATGAATGTCAGATAAATGCACCCCCTCAGATTAAACTTATCAAAAATAAGGGGGTTAATAAATTAGCCAATAATTAATTATTCAATTCATTGATTAATTGCTTAATTAATTAATTAATTAATTAAATTAATTAAATCAATTAAATTTAACCTTTTGCATACGACAGGCTGGAACGCAAAGTATAAACTTCTTACTAACCCAGAGCACAAGGGCTGTACTGGGGAATAATTTGGTCCAAGGTTGTGGCAGCACAGACCAAGCACAGCGAGGTCTGTACAAAAATGACCAAGGATCAATATTCCTCAGTATGGCTCGAGCAAGCTCGATAATAAAAAAAAGCATGGCTTATGACCAATTCCGTGGAAAGAACCAATAAGAATGCCCAGATTTACCTTGCCATGTAATAATGTGAGTTATTTCTGCTCAGAATAACCAATTGTAACACTCTCACTCCCTTGTCTTCCAGTAAAGATCCCCTATTTAAGTGCTATGTGTTTATGTGGCCATGGAAACTTGATCATCTAGTCAATCATAATTATAGTCATGCAAATCACACTCAATTTAGGAAATTCGTGGCGCAGTTATGTGTAGATTTGAGCCTTCAATTAAATGTCTAAATTAAAAATAGTTTAAAAGAAGTTGCGACTCTATATGAGATTCAATGTTATAAATTGGACTTCATGGGTTAAAATAATTGAAAAAAGTTCAGTGTGGTATGAATTCAGGAAAAACAGTACTGTTGTAGAATTGCAAATGGGCAAAGTCCATAGGAAATAGAGGAAAAATAAGACACTCTTGTAACTTACAAAAAAAATTTACAAAGGATCAAGAATTAACATATATTAGCACTCATAAATTTTGACTACTAATTGCACTCGCTCTATCAGACTATGGGCTGCTGTAATTTCTTTTAGTCTGAAAAATTTAAGAATGTTATTTATTCCACATTGCACTCAAAATCGTTTGATTACCTTTGCAGACGGTTCCTGTTTTATGAGTCAAATGAGTCAATGGGTCATGAGTCACGAGTCAATGAGCCATGTGTCAAGTTATGAGTCAGGTCAGCGGTTTTCAAAATTCAAAATGACAGATGTCGCAAAACTCACTGTACTGCCTGTGAATTCGATGGTTCGCTACCCCCTAACTCGTAGTCACTTCCAGAACTTTCCCTTGTTTCATAAAATGAATTAAAGGAAGAACTGTCTCTAGCATACCTCATAAGTTCCCCTTTGATGAAGGCTTTCTTATTGCTAGAAGGGTGAAATGACTCAAAGGGTATGTAAACATATTTATTAAGAGGTTTTTGAAAGGTGGAAAATCGCAGCACATTCGAAGAGGTATCTCTATAGAGAAACAAATCCAGAAAAGAAATGCTACTTTCACTAATACAATAGATTAGTTTGATTTGATCAGTTTTGCTGTTGAGAGCATTAAGAAATTCCAAGAGGGTACCTTTGGGCCCACACCAGATAGCAAAGATGTCAGCAATAAAACACATGTACAGTTGTGATCAAGTGATGGCAGTCGCCCGTCTTTTCCAACCCATTTCAGCAAGAGAATTCCAAGGTCTTTCGCTGTAACTAGCGTCCTTTGAATAATTGCAAACTCTGAACTTGTTCGTCTATTAAAATGAATTTGAAAAACAAAAATCGTTGCGTAGCGAACCACCGAATTCACAGTCAGTACTTACTCCGAGTTTTGCGACATCCGCCATTTTGAAGCAAAATAATCATCAAAAAGTGTAACCCTTGGCCCCATAAATGCACTTGCAACAAACTTATCTTAGCTGAGGTAACATGCTGGCGTTGTGATATCTTGGAGCTTTGATATTGAAGATATTAAAGATATTATGGGCTGTAAATCCCAGCTACCAGCTCCGACTACATAAACAGAAGAATTGGCTGGCCTGTGATTTGGCTGTCAGGAAATCAATAATCCCTAACAAAGAAAACTTTTTTGAGGCTTCTAAAGGCCGAAGAACCATGAGTGGAAGTTTAGAAGAAAGAGAAATGTTGTGGAACATGAGCCACAGAGAACACACAGAGAAAATATCTATGTTTTGTTTCTTTTATGAAACACTGTGAGATTAATAGGCCTGTTTTATTTGCACTAGGCAAATTTTTGCTTATTTTGCAAAAAAAACAAACAAACAAACAAACAAAAAAACTATTGTATGTTCCATGATTCAAGTGTGCATGGTGATTTTGTTCCCAACAAATTTTGTCAGCCCTTACCAAACTTAAGAGGTGCCAGCATCTTGCTTCAAAAAGAGCAGGACAAATTTTTGTCAGACGTAAAAACTGGCAGATTTTTCAGTTGATACGCTATGATCTAAAGGAAAACATCAATCATGTAAATTTGATCTTGCTTTGATCTCTCTTTGATCTAGCCTTACAACTGACAGTTTTTGGTCCACAAATATTTTACTGTTTTTGAGTGTGCCCATGGTTGCCAAATTAAATGTTTCACGGACAGAATTTTTGTCCAGATTTTTGGTAGAGCCAAACACATTTTGTCAGAGTGCATACTGCAGTCCTTGATAGAAAGGATTTTTTTCCAAATGTGATTAATAAAATGTAAATTGTCTTTGTTTGAGCCAGCTGACAACTTGAGCCACTACAGGCTCAGCCTTCAATTAAAGAAACTATCATTCTCAACAAGAAACAAGATCACAGCGATAAATGGAATAATATTTTAGCACTTGGCCATTACATGTTCAACATCTACCCAGTTTTTTAAAAGATGTCATACTATTTTATGTCTAGTCAGGCCCTTTCAAGATCAAGCTAAGCATTATAAAAGGCACAAGGAGAAGCTGACACCATGACATTTTATACATATTGTTAAGAATTTGTTGTTTTGATATCATTATGCTCTGCAAGTGTTAATTTTTAATTCAAAATTCAAGGCATACATTAGACAGAGAAAAAAAATTGAGTGGTCAACCATACAGATCGTTACAACTCCAATGACAAATATTACAGGCTCGTAAAAACAATTATTATACGGCTATCTCCGTGAGCAAGATGAATCAAATCCTGTGCTGTGATTGGCTACCCAAGTGGGTGAGATGGAGCTATCTTGCCTGCTCAGGTCTACCCACCGTGTCCTGCAAGAAAAATTTCTCCGAGCAAGTTTATGGACCTCAACTCCGTCTCGGTCCATAAACATGCAAACAAAGAACTTGACCAATATCCAGCCATCTTGACCTCACACTTGGTCAATAAAGGATTCGTCACAAAGATTATTCCTCATTCTAGTAAGCGTCTGGAAGAAAATCAAACTCAGCCAAATGATATACTTGTCATCCTGCAGGAAATGAGCCGGTGCCCGGAAATGAGCAGACCAAAGTCTGCAACCCATATTGAGACCCTGCTGGGGTTAAATTCCGACAAGCGACGTGGCCTTGAAACGGCGACATGAGAGCTATGAATTGGCGACGAACGACAGACTACTCCAGCGAAATAGGGAAAGCGACACCAATGGCAAGATAGACCGACAACGAATTTCAGAACTGAGAATGCAGTGATTGTTTTAAACGTCTGAGTTGAAGTGAAGACAAATTTCCAGAGTTTTAAATGTGTTTTCCTCTCTCACGCGTGATGTCGACGGATTGTGAAACACAGGCTTTCTTATATATGTTAAAACGTCCACGTCGAATAAATCCAGTCCATCATTGCTGAGTATTTTTTCTCACTCTCAGCTGAGTGGGCAGTGCCCTAAAACGCCTAAAAACACGCTTAAGGAAAACAGAAAGAGATCTTCGACCGTCTGCTTCATATTTTTATTAGTGGGTCACCAGTAAAAGAATATCAAGCTGTATTATCAGCAAATGGCATTATGGAAGGAAAAGAGAGACAGGAGAAAGCTGCCAAGGTCTTCTCGTCTTCAGCAGAAGATAAGGGTTACACCAAATTCAAAGGAAGATTATAGATAGGAGAGATTATCCGACTGAGGCTGTTGAGATTTTGAGTTAAAGAACGGTTGTTAAACATAAACATGGTAAAAATAGTCATAGGTTCAATTGTACTTTAGGTCCAAATACTGACTGGAAAATGGCTGAAAATAGCAATTCTAAGCATCTAAATTTCAAAATTTCCTGGGGGGAGCATGCCCC
>NC_138159.1:10608700-10663700 GCF_964199315.1 Orbicella franksi
AACGTGCAAAGAAAAAATTATGAGCCAGCCAATATGTTTGAAGTACTGGTATTTCAAAAGACTATGAGCTTGGAATCAACTTTGCTATATTTCCCAAAAACTAACTTTATCCGCCTACACTGTGGTTATCAAACAAGGAAAGCTACAGCATGCTGATGTTTACGACATTAAATTTAGAACGGAGTAGACCTAATAAATATAATGCAACTGACTACTTATAAAGCTGCATGGCAACCTGAACAGCTATTGCAAGTGTTCAATATAGTACATCTCCTTTTATTTCAAAATGTTGTTACAATTTAGTTATCAGCTACATACTTAAAAAAAGATACTTTGGAATTCAATTATTATTTTCACATAGATGTAAGTTAGTTGTTTCTTTTTCACATCTTCCATCTGCAATTTAAATTGCAACAACTGAAAATAGTATGAGCTATAGTCGTAGTAATCGTCGATTAAAAAGTGCTTTCGAGTTTTCGTAGGTTTGCTATGTTAAAAAAACAGAAATTTTAGGGACAGCATTTTGTGTCTGAGTTGTTAGGTAGGCATGAAATTGGTCTCCCTTCAGCAGGGGTGAAAATATATGAATTGACCGCAAAGCACGTGGATACGAGAGGGTTTGTTTATACATGTATTGTGTAATATTAGTTACGACCGGTCAGTAAAAAACATGGACTGCAGTCAGTAGGTCGCCTTTAGTCCGCAGTACCGTGTTTTATACCCAGTCCGTAGTCCCTAGTCCGCAGTCCGCAGTCCGCAGTCCACAGTTCCCAGTGCGTATCTTATACTGACCGTGTAAATCTATACCAATCAACTTGTTCCGTCGGTATGCGAGACGACGTGCTTTAATATTTAATACCAAAACTAGGACAATTATTTTGTTTACCAACACGACTTTGAATCGCCTTAGCTTTGGGGTAACAGCTAGCTACAGGGCATTTTCACTTCCGAAACAATGAAACGGAGGACATGTTGGTGTACCAGAGCAGTCCACTGGGAGTTGAACTCTTCTCCTATGTAAATACTTTCGTTGGGTTTATGTTACACATTTTTTGCACAGAAATCTAGGCGAGCGAAGTCAAACTACACATTTCCTCCTTTGATTTATTCAGCAGAAAGCAGCGTTGGTTTTTGTCGAAGAGAAGAGGGTACACAACACGCAGCCAAACTGCAGCTTTCTGTTCGTACGAAAAGACGTACACATTTCGTGAAGACATGGCTGCAAGGTTTTCAAATGCCATTAATACTGACTTCGAACTTAAAAATAACCAACTTCAGTATCCGCTTCAGTCTACAATAAGCTGCCTCGACACTCGAAAGTCCGCAAACACAACACTCGAAAGAAAGCACATGGATAAACATGGAGATGACGTCATTCGCCCCTGAAGAATTTTTTTTGGAGGGGGGGGGGGGGGGAGGCCAAATTGGTGTTCCCCGATAGATAGATACATACACAGATGTCGAATTTTTATGCATTACGCGATTAGAACTGCGTTTTGTCGAACGCAGTTATTTGTCCAAAACATTCGTTTCATGTACTCAACCAGGCCTTCTTTCCATTGAGCCCGATTTCTCTTTTACATGGCCTCACATGTACTGAGAACCCAGGAATGGACACTTGGAGTAAATACAAGTTACATCCGACACCAATGCCGCTAGGTGAAGAGAAATCTCTAACTAGTCTTATCAGTTTGAACATTGATATCTCTAGTGGCAAAGTTTGAGGCAGTCATTAGTTGGCCCTTTACTAACACATTCAAGGAAGTGTCTTGAAATAGATGATACAGTACATTGATCTTGGATTTGTAAATTGAACAAGAATTTGTTGAAAGTGTGACCTGGTACATGGGACCAATACAATTATTTTATGCCACTTACATTGATTGGCTCAACTTAAGGTAATTCCTCTGAAATAAAAGTTACAATAGAGTTTTGTTCAAACTTTGTCCACCGAATATTTGTCATATTATAACTTCAATTTTGAAATAAAAAAGGGGGGTGCCCATGCTCATTAAGGAGTAGTGAGGCATTGAAAATGCCCTATTTTGGCATTATTTGATGCTTATTATAAGAACGCATTCCCAGTAATTGTAAAATCTTTGTGAACCCAGACTCAAAAGAATACGCATTAAACTACAGTCAATGCATTGTGTCGAACACAAATAAACATTTTAAGTTTGATTCAGGCAGAAAGCTAAATCCTTGATTAAAAATTTGAACCAAATTTCTTGACGTGGTTACCGACTGCAAAATAGAAAAGACCGCAGTGTGTCTGCTATTTTTCTTATTTATTCGATTTTCAGCAATAGAAATTAGATCAGTCTTTTCTCACGCAAAGCTTATGATTAGTTGATTACAATGACTGGAAAAAAATTGGGGTGCCCGTGCTCGTTTGTGAGCTAGAGCCATTTTTCAACTGACAGAGCTTAATATCAAGGCAAATCCGTCATGTTTTCAATATGCGCGTGCACGAGCGCGCGCTAATGACGCCATAAATTATGCGCAGTAAGGATGCGCAATGGGTCTGCGAGGTCAAGGTCATTCCTCACATTTGCATTGCGCATCCTTACTGGTCACGTGATAATGTTTTTGTGGCTCTGCGGTTTGCAAAACACTAATCACGTGATGCCATTTTGGGTGTTCGCGCTAGTGACCGCTAAAGAGAAAACCGCGAGTTGAAGATATTGAAAACAAAGACAGGTCGAAGTTATATCCCAGTAAAAGCCTTATCTGAGGATATTAGAAGGGGCATTATAGACATAATTGTGCAAAACGGTGGAGACCATATATCTGTTTTTTTTGGAGGCAGCTACTCTGATGTTGCAAGGAAATTTAATGTAAGCAGACAGTCTGCAAAGAACGTGTGGAAAAAATTGTTGACAGCGGAGAAATTGGTCCTCGAGACAAGAAGGGGGCTCAAAATCCCCCAAATTTGACTGGAACTGAATTGGAAATTATCGAATTTCTCAACAGGGTTTCACCATCGATGCCCTTATCGAAGATTTACGATGTGTAGATTCTTATTGCGCTGTTCCCGGTGGAACTTTAAAGGCTGCAATAAGCCGCGCCATTAGAAAGGGGATGTCGTGTGGTCCAATGACTTGGAAGCAAACCTCGAATCGGCCAATAAACAAATTTTCGCCTGAGAACGTTAATTATTGTCAAGGCTTTCTTGATTACATGTCCACCGTTGATCCTTGCAAAATAAAGTGCTTTGACGAGGCTGGCTTCAAATTGCCCGATGTTGCAAATCCAAATTGTGGGCACTCGGCTGTTGGTGAGCCATGTATTGAAATTAAGAGGTACATAGACGCGCCAAACGTGGCACTTCAAGGTCTTGCTGGTGGAAGGAATATTGTACGCTAATACAGTCGATGGGGCAACAACTACACTTGATTTTCTTGAATTTTTCGGCG
Source organism: Orbicella franksi (assembly GCF_964199315.1). Taxonomy (NCBI): domain Eukaryota; kingdom Metazoa; phylum Cnidaria; class Anthozoa; order Scleractinia; family Merulinidae; genus Orbicella; species Orbicella franksi. The sequence goes on from NC_138159.1 coordinate 10,612,117, forward strand.
AAGCGTCAAATAATTTCTTACCAAGCGGGGAGCCAGTTCTTCGTTATGGAGACCGCATCCTGCTAGACAACCATGCACTCATCACAATGAAGGGGGATATGCTTTGGGATGGTGGATGGATCAGCACGGCATGGAAGTTGTTTATTTACCAACATACTCACCAGAATTTAATCCTATCGAGTTAGCTTTCAACAAAATGACAACCGTTGCAAAACAGGAGAACATTCGCCAGTCTTTTAATCGGAATATCCATGTCGGAGTGTACAATTGTGTTGAGTAGTATAAATATATAAACTAAAGAAATCTTGCTCGCGGAATCAGAGCAAGCCGCACAACCATGTAACAATCAACGTGATACCACATCACAAAAAACACTGCACTATGATAGGTTTCCTGGTCATGTCCGCATCGATTTATTGAATTACAATACTAAACAAACTTTAAGAACATGTTAAGAACGTTTTCAGGTTCAAATCGCAAAAAAAAAAGAACGTTCAGCCTCGGCCCCAAAATTAGACGTTCTTATAAAAAAAAAAAACAACAACAACAACAGAAAATAAATAGTGTACTGTTTAATTTCAGTTCAGACTGTGTGGCACCAGCTGTCTGCGAGTTTTTAAAGTTCAGATTCCTTTGTTATTGTTTGTTTGTTATTTTTTCAATGGACTTTAATTAACTAGAATTATAATTCAGAGACATAATAAAGGGTTGGCATTATGTTGGAAGTCGTTTATTGCATATGCGTTGACATAACGTGCGGTAGCATAACTCTGGTTGCAAATGGCACCGTAAACAGCGGCAATGATAAACTTTCAATTGGATTGTTCACATCCTCATTGTCTCTGCGGAAATGAATCGTTTTTCCTTTGGGGCTTCCTTTTTACTGTAAAGAAAATGATGAAATCAAGCGAATATTTTGTAACCTGAACTTTTAATTTTGTTTACATGTAAACCTTAAGTATACAATTGAATAGCAGAACTCTTGTTCGTTGCATTTCATCCGTAGTGATGTTTTTTTAACATATGAATTTTTAACTTCAATGAACGTCTTATACAACTAAGTTAAAAATGTACCCGCAAATTGTATAGTAATAAAATGGTAACTTCGACCATCTCCAGAGAATAGAAATAGTCATCAACACAACACTTGTTTTAATTTTTTTGTGGCTAAGCCAAAACGACGAACAATGTGTCAATGTGCATTTTGCATCTTTCGAAGTTGTAATCTTTGGAACAGATTATCCTGTAACATTAGAGAGTTTGGTTCATTAAATCAATTTAATTTTTTAACACACGGCATTCATGGAAATCAGGTGTATAAGTAGAATATTGTTGTAAGTTAATATAATATTCAGAGGATTAGAATTTTAGGTTTAAGATCTTAGACATTTATTGGCATTTATTGTACCTGATGAACTTTTTACTGTGTGTAGATAAAGATTAAAGAAAGATTAAAGATTAAAGTGTATCAGCTTGAACAAGCCTAAACATTTTTGCCTGTGGGCAAAATTTTAATGCTCGGATTGCATTTCAGTTCGTCAAGTTCTATCTAGTTCTCCTCGCTCCAGCTATGCGGGATTCGTCTTCCAAAGCGACTTATGTGAGTTTGTTCTCAAAACTGAGCAGGATTTTCTCGCGGTGGATTCCACGCCCGCGGTTGAAACTTATAATCTGGCGTAATCATGAGCCTTTTAGAGGCTCGCATGATCGCAGTGTTCTTTATTAGAGACTTTTTTGACAAATGCTACGGTAACCTTAACGAAATTGTTCGCTTTGATTTCCGAAATTTAATTTCAGGAGCTCAACCCTCCAGTAGTAGTACCATCGATACTAAGTAGAGAGGATTGCCTCTTGTCAATCTTTACTAAACGTCAAACTTCGGAGCGGAAATTTACAATAGCAGCTTCTAGCAACTTCACACCTCTGTCATCAAGAACGTTCCCAGTGCGTATTACAAAAGCCAACATTTAGTCTTATTTAGAGTTAACTGTTAATAAGATAAGAATTGTAATAGAAATGTTAAATGAACTATACCCAGAAAGCACTGCAAACAAAACAAGTTTCCATTTTTAGTGTAACAATCGCAGCTAGACCTAGTAATGTAAAACGATACTGGTCAGCGGAATTACTCCAAAAAGTTTACAGATGATTGAAGGACATGATTTCCATATCATTTACGTAATCTGCTGCACCACCACTAAAACCCTTTAGATTGCTTAAAAATAGAGGTTCTAAAAAGAGGCAATTATGCGATGAGACCCCCATACAATTTCTTCTGTAGACTGTTGGCAGCCACTCTGCGAGCAGAGCCTCTTTTATCGCTTTTTTGAGCGGACAGGAGACGAAAAAAGAGGCTCTGCACAAATCTGCTTTAGCCTTTGAAGTCGCCGTAGCCCCAAATCTCGGGCTAGTCATTCCGGTTTACAGTCGTCAAACTGGTTTTTCGAGTGCGAGCATCAACTTTTACGAGAAACCGATGGTCGAAACTGAGCCCACTGGATGCAAGAAAAACATGGCGGCGAAAGGGCCGGTGAAAGGAGATCGTGCGAAAATGCTTGACGATGCTCTGCTTACACGCAAACATCAGTCAGCTTCTATCAAGTCTTTCACATCTGGAACTTTCGTATCTTTACCCAGGGTCACTGGTAACGGAAAATCTTTCATTTTATAAGCTTATCAACCTTCGCTCCCGTTCGCAAAAGAGTTGCAAAAGCCGCTCTGAACTCTGATTTTCTCTGCCCACTAACTGCGCTGATCGAAGACCAAAGCCAAACTTACCAAGTTTTCGGTATGAATTGTTTGAAGCTTGAGGAATGTAAACAGGGCGACCCCGGCGATTTGTTGTTTTAAAATCTGAGCGCAGAAAATATCTTTAGATCATGAATATTACTCATCTTTACTATTTTTCATTGTTATTTTCCTTTGTGTGGGTGAGGGATAATTATGCACAAACCTGAAATAAGGTAAATAAAACGTTAAATAAAACCAAGAATTAAATTGAATCATGATTATATATACCTGATAATTTAATTACGATATCACTTTGGTTTGAGAGATAAACTAGTTCACTAGAAAGCATATTGTGCTGTTTTTATTGTTACTCAGGCATACTTTCGAGCATTTTTATTATTAGTTTGGCATTATTTAATCTTTGCTACAATGAATCAACATTAATTACTGATTAATTATCACTTATTGATATTCACATGGTGATGTTCATGTCACACTGGTTAAGTTGGACTGGTAGTCATGGCCAAGTACCCTTCCAGGCTGCCTGTTCTATAGTTGGCAACATACAGTAAAAGCAATTCTGAAAGTTCCAATGTTTGCCTGACTGCAACAGCCAGCACAAAGTTGGGAAAAGATTAATAAAATTAATAAGATGTTAAATATGACAGCTGTCAAAACCATTAGGATGTCACCTGACAAAAGAAATGTCAAATATATTGTTGAAAAAGCTAAGGGTGTGTTCCTTTGGGGTGATCTGGATCAGGATCAGGGATCCAAGATCACTCAGATCATCGTGCATTAAACAAAAGGAGCTGATGAATCCATGACCAGAGTAGATTCATCAGTTCCTTTGATCTACCATGATCTGAGTGATCTTGGATCACTGATCCTGATCCAGATCACCCCAAAGGAATGCATCCTAAAAGTGAACTACAGGATACCTTTAATTGGTTTATTAATGATATGGTAAACAATGTGCATGCTGAAAAAATCATAATTTTCTGCTAGTCATTAAAAGCAGTGACGTGGTGACATTTGTAACATCTTTCAACACTTCCTCCTATGAAAAATTAAAATTAGGGACCATGTATCACTCAAAGACCCCTCAAGACATCAAGGATAATATAATGTTTTTTTCAGGACTGATTTACTGTCTCACAGTGGAAATACTTGCCTGGTGATAACAGCTAGTGCCCTGGGAATGGGAGTTAACATACCCAACATCTGAAAGGGTTGTTATTTTTGGAGTGCCAGAGAACATGGAATCCTACCCTCAAGCAGTTGCAAGGGGTGAAAGGGATGGTTCTGATGTTTTGTCCATATTGTTTTACGGTGCATACCACTTGTGTCACTGTGATCCTACAATGAGGGCATTTGTTAAAAGTTAAATGTAGGCATGTGGAAACATTCGCTCAAAAAATTTTTTTTTGCTTTACATAACATTGACTTGTAAGTTGCGATTTCTCTGTAAGGTCGCGTAAGAAATAACAACAGCAGACAAAGGTAAACTATTCGTTCTTTTCATTCCTTTATTTACTCTCTTCCTATTCAACAACATTGTGTGCTCCCTGTGATTTAACTTTACTTTAATTAGTATTATTGCCTATAGCTCGCTAATCCGGCAATGGTGATCAGGAGGGTGCCCAGGTGACACATTTACAGCGAAGGTGAATACAAATTACATAAAAGACACATTAACAAATGGAAAACGAAACTACTCGCGCGCATACGAAGAACGATCACGATTTGTTTGTATTTGATTAGAAAGGAAATTTGTATTTAAATGTCCTTTCAACTATTGTCCTCCAGTGCTGATAAGAGTTCGGTTTTGCAACTTTATCGTGCCGGATTGCTTTGGTTGTGTTTACTTCTAAACTGTTCCAGTTCTAAGTCTAAGGGGGACTACTTTTTTTGCGATCTTCTTGGCAAGGCCATCGTGACTCCGCAGTATAAAGTTGTACTTACTTCCAGCACTGCACAAATTCAGGCATTCGACCCACAACAGAGGCAGCACGAATCCTTTTCATTCTTTACCTTAACTCTTCTTATTCAATTTTAACTAGAGTTTACGAACCAAGGGTAGGAGGCAAAACCTCCAAGTTCTACACGACGACTCTTTTTTGCACTCTGTTTACAGTTTACATGAAGGGCGATCGGGCCTGGGTTCGAAACTGTATCTTAGCAACGCGCTGAGCATGCTCAATAAGAACTTGACACGATTCGTGCAGAGTCTTTTCTCGGTACTTGCAGGGTGGTTGGCAGCCTGTTTTTCTCTCGAAACAAGAAGATCTGTTAGATCTTATAACCGTGCTTTTAAAATTTAACTGTTTGCTTAGCACTACCGTCGGAACGCAGTGCACATTCCAAAGTAGTCATTGATGATTCTTTTCTTACTGTAGACATCACATCACTTGATCAACACAAACTGTATTATTGCACCATCAGTGGTAGCCATTGACAAATCTCCGATGACGTAATGGTCTTAATCTTTGTAGAACTTTCTTCGGGATATGTATGGGCATGAACGATATAAATGACACGATAATAACACTATTAACAACAGCTTTCTTTCTTAAAAGTCATGATTAAATTTAATTGGTGTTTTCCACGAGTAAAGGGCTAGCAAAGTAGTCACACAAGTCATATAATTTAATAATAAAACTCTATCCCGAGCGATGTATCGATTTTGGTCACTCCAGTGACCACAGATTGAAAACGTGACAGAAAATTGGCGTTACTTTCGATTCTCACCAAATTTGGACAGTGGGATGATCTCATCATAAGCAAATTATAGGCCATCTTTCAGCTCTTTTCGTCATATCCCCCCCACGGGAGAATTTTGTCAAGTTAGCTAATTTAGTATGCAAGCCAACGTAATGGCGGTCACCGTCGACGAAATGTTTATTTGCTCAAATTGGGGCCAAATCTTTCGGAGATAGAAGTCAAGACATTTGTAAGGATACAGAAAGTAATTTGGGACCAGTTGCTGGCTTCTAAGACTGAATTTATCCAGAAGTAAGCTGTATTTTCGTTTTCGTGCAGAAAGCCACGCGATGAATTAATATTATCGGCTTTTTCTGCTGTCTTGTTCTGTTTTTTCTCTTGCTCTTTTTTGTAGTCCGCCGAGGCCAGTCTTTCGTCTAAATCAGTTGAAAAAAGTTCGAAAAAGATGTTCCCATTCAAGTTTAAGCTCTCAGCCGATAATTCTGGAGTTTTTTGGCCGAAACGTCAGCTTTGTTATGTTCGTGTTTTTCGGTTGCTATGGACGACCATGGCTTCCTTTGTTAGGTCAAGTCTAGGGAGTGAGGTCACAAAAAAATTCTAATTAATTCTGGTTTCGTTCGATTTCTATGAAATTTTAACACGATATAGCTGGATTGTTAAGGAATAGATTTACCGCCTGCCAATGTGTGGTAGCTATTAACGCTTAAGTGATATATCGCTTCGAAATCAGGGTTTCGAAGAGATTTTTTTGCAACGTGTGGGTTCGGCGTGATTTTGTAATCGGAGGTTTTTGTTGACCCCGAAGGAAAAAATATCCGAAAAAGGTCATTTCATCGATGATTCAAACGAATATAAATATGTATATGTTCCGAGCGAAATTTCTGGTGAAAAAATATAATTTTTGACGAACGCTGGGTTTTTAATTTTTTTCCCGCGAAAGTCAGTATCGGAGATGAGATTTATTAATGTTTCAACAGCTTTTGGCGAGTAAACATCACAGGTTGCGTGACTCAAAATTTGGCCGAGTGAAAGCTTGGCTGTGGTCGCATACAAAACGAAAACAAGAAGATCTGTTTGATCTTATAACCGCGCTTTTAAAATTTAACTGTTTGCTTAGCACTACCGTCGGAACGCAGTGCACATTCCAAAGCAGTTATTGATGATTCTTTTCTTACTGTAGACATCACATCACTTGATCAACACAAATTGTATTATTGCACCATCAGTGGTAGCCGTTGACAAATCTCCGATGACGTAATGGTCTTAATCTTTGTAGAACTTTCTTCGGGATATGTATGGGCATGAACGATATAAATGACACGATAATAACACTATTAACAACAGCTTTCTTTCTTAAAAGTCATGATTAAATTTAATTGGTGTTTTCCACGAGTAAAGGGCTAGCAAAGTAGTCACACAAGTCATATAATTTAATAATAAAACTCTATCCCGAGCGATGTATCGATTTTGGTCACTCCAGTGACCACAGATTGAAAACGTGACAGAAAATTGGCGTTACTTTCGATGATCTCATCATTAGCCAATTATAGGCCATCTTTCAGCTCTTTTCGTCATATCCCCCCTCGGGAGAATTTTGTCAAGTTAGCTAATTTAGTATGCAAGCCACCGTAATGGCGGTCACCGCCGGCGAAATGTTTATTTGCTCAAAATTGGGGCAAAATCTTTCGGAGATGGAAATCAGGACATTTGTAAGGATACAGAAAGTAATTTGGGGCCGGTTGCTGGCTTCTAAGGCTGAATTTATCCAGAAGTAAGCTGTATTTTCGTTTTCGTGCCGAAAGCCACGCGATGAAATGTTATCGGCTTGTTCTGCTGTCTTGTTCTGTTTTTCTCTTGGTCTTTCTTGTAGCCCGCCGAGGCCAGTCTTTCGTCTAAATCAGTTGAAAAAAGTTCGAAAAAGATGTTCCCATTCAAGTTTAAGCTCTCAGGCGATAATTCTGGAGATTTTTGGCCGAAACGTTCGGCTTTGTTATGTTCGTGTTTTTCGGTTGCTATGGGCGACCGTTGCTTCCTTTGTTGGGTCAAGTCTGGGAAGTGAGGTCACAAAAAAATTCTAATTAATTCTGGTTTTGTTCAATTTCGCTGAAATTTTAACACGATAAGGCTGGATTGTTAACGAATAGATTTACCGCCTGCCGATGTGTGGTAGCTATTAACGCTGAAGTGTTATATCGCTTCGAAGTCAGGGTTTTGAAGAGACTTTTTTGCAACGTGTGGGTTCGGCGTGATTTTGTAATCGGAGGTTTTTGTTGACCCCGAAGGAAAAAATATCCGGAAAAGGTCATTTCATCGACGATTCAAAGGAATATAAATATGTATATGTTCCGAGCTAAATTTCTGGTGAAAAAATATAATTTTTGACGAATGCTGGGTTTTTAATTTTTTCCCGCGAAAGTCAGTATCGGAGATGAGATTTATTAATGTTTCAACAGCTTTTGGCGAGTAAACATCACAGGTTGCGTGACTCAAAATTTGGTCGAGTGGAAGCTTGGGTCTGGTCGCAGACAAAACTGCGAAACAAGAGGATCTTTAAGATCTTACAACCGCGCTTTTAAAAGTTAACTGTTTTGGTAGCATGAGTGACCCGAAGAAAAAAAAACGAAAAAAAAATATCGGTTTTGAACCTATTTCCAGCAAATTTGGCACACTGGAAGCTGAGAAAATTACTCTATTTCCGGTCATCATTTTTCAGCTCTTTTCGTCATATCCCCCCCTCGGGAGGGTTTTGTAAAGTTAGCGAATTAGTTGCAAGCCACCGTAATGGTGATTGCTGTCGGCGAAATGTTTATTTGCTCAAAATTGGGGCAAAATCTTTCGGAGATGGAAATCAGGACATTTGTAAGGATACAGAAAGTAATTTGGGACCGGTTGCTGGCTTCTAAGGCTGAATTTTATCCAGAAGTAAGCTGTATTTTCGTTTTCGTGTCGAAAGCCACGCGATGAAATATTATCGGCTTGTTCTGCTGTCTTGTTCTGTTTTTTCTCTTTGTCGTTTTTGTAGCCCGCCGAGGCCAGTCTTTCGTCTAAATCAGTTGAAAAAGGTTCGAAAAAGATGTTCCCATTCAAGTTTAAACTCTCAGGCGATAATTGTGGAGTTTTTTGGCCGAAACGTCGGCTTTGTTATGTTGGTGTTTTTCGGTTGCTATGGGCGACCGTTGCTTCCTTTGTTAGGACAAGTCTGGGAAGTGAGGTCACAAAAAAATTCTAATTAATTCTGCTTTTGTTCGATTTCGCTGAAATTTTAACACGATAAAGTTGGATTGTTAACGAATAGATTTACCGCCTGCCGATGTGTGGTAGCTATTAACGCTGAAGTGTTATATCGCTTCGAAGTCAGGGTTTTGAAGAGATTTTTTTGCAACATGTGGGTTCGGCGTGATTTTGTAATCTGAGGTTTCGGTTGACCCCGAAGGAAAAAATATCCGGAAAAGGTCATTTCATCGACGATTCAAACAAATATAAATATGTATATGTTCCGAGCTAAATTTCTGGTGAAAAAATATAATTTTTGACGAATGCTGGGTTTTTAATTTATTCCCGCGAAAGATGAGATTTATTGTTTCAACAGCTTTTGGCGAGTAAACATCACAGGTTGCGTGACTCAAAATTTGGCCGAGTGGAAGCTTGGGTCTGCTCGCACCGAAGTCGAAAAAAAACAAGAAGATCTGTTAGATCTTATAACCGTGCTTTTAAAATTTAACTGTTCGCTTAGCACTACCGTCGGAACGCAGTGCACATTCCAAAGCAGTCATTGATGATTCTTTTCTTACTGTAGACATCACATCACTTGATCAACACAAATTGTATTATTGCACCATCAGTGGTAGCCTTTGACAAATCTCCGATGACTTAATGGTCTTAATCTAGAACTTTCTTCGGGATATGTATGGGCATGAACGATATCAACGACACAATAATAACACTATTAACAACAGCTTTCTTTCTTAAAAGTCATGATTAAATTTAATTGGTGTTTTCCACGAGTAAAGGGCTAGTAAAGTAGTCACACAAGTCATATAATTTAATAATAAAACTCTATCCCGAGCGATGTATCGATTTTGGTCACTCCAGTGACCACAGATTGAAAACGTGACAGAAAATTGGCGTTACTTTTGATTCTCACCAAATTTGTCGTATCCACCCCCTCGGGAGAATTTTGTTAAGTTAGCTAATTTAGTATGCAAGCCACCGTAATGGCGGTCACCGCCGGCGAAATGTTTATTTGCTCAAAATTGGGCAAAATCTTTCGGAGATGGAAATCAGGACATTTGTAAGGATACAGAAAGTAATTTGGGACCGGTTGCTGGCTTCTAAGGCTGAATTTATCCAGAAGTAAGCTGTATTTTCGTTTTCGTGTCGAAAGCCACGCGATGAAATATTATCGGCTTGTTCTGCTGTCTTGTTCTGTTTTTTCTCTTTGTCGTTTTTGTAGCCCGCCGAGGCCAGTCTTTCGTCTAAATCAGTTGAAAAAGGTTCGAAAAAGATGTTCCCATTCAAGTTTAAACTCTCAGGCGATAATTGTGGAGTTTTTTGGCCGAAACGTCGGCTTTGTTATGTTGGTGTTTTTCGGTTGCTATGGGCGACCGTTGCTTCCTTTGTTAGGACAAGTCTGGGAAGTGAGGTCACAAAAAAATTCTAATTAATTCTGCTTTTGTTCGATTTCGCTGAAATTTTAACACGATAAAGTTGGATTGTTAACGAATAGATTTACCGCCTGCCGATGTGTGGTAGCTATTAACGCTGAAGTGTTATATCGCTTCGAAGTCAGGGTTTTGAAGAGATTTTTTTGCAACATGTGGGTTCGGCGTGATTTTGTAATCTGAGGTTTCGGTTGACCCCGAAGGAAAAAATATCCGGAAAAGGTCATTTCATCGACGATTCAAACAAATATAAATATGTATATGTTCCGAGCTAAATTTCTGGTGAAAAAATATAATTTTTGACGAGCGCTGGGTTTTTAATTTATTCCCGCGAAAGATGAGATTTATTGTTTCAACAGCTTTTGGCGAGTAAACATCACAGGTTGCGTGACTCAAAATTTGGCCGAGTGGAAGCTTGGGTCTGCTCGCACCGAAGTCGAAAAAAACAAGAAGATCTGTTAGATCTTATAACCGCGCTTTTAAAATTTAACTGTTCGCTTAGCACTACCGTCGGAACGCAGTGCACATTCCAAAGCAGTCATTGATGATTCTTTTCTTACTGTAGACTTCACATCACTTGATCAACACAAACTGTATTATTGCACCATCAGTGGTAGCCTTTGACAAATCTCCGATGACTTAATGGTCTTAATCTAGAACTTTCTTCGGGATATGTATGGGCATGAACGATATCAACGACACAATAATAACACTATTAACAACAGCTTTCTTTCTTAAAAGTCATGATTAAATGTAATTGGTGTTTTCCACGAGTAAAGGGCTAGCAAAGTAGTCACACAAGTCATAAAAAAACCCTATCCCGACTGATGTATCGATTTTGGTCACTCCAGTGACCACAGATTGAAAACGTGACAGAAAATTGGCGTTACTTTTGATTCTCACCAAATTTGTTGTATTCCCCCCCTCGGGAGAATTTTGTTAAGTTAGCTAATTTAGTATCCAAGCCACCGTAATGGCGGTCGCCGCCGGCGAAATGTTTATTTGCTCAAAATTGGGGCAAAATCTTTCGGAGATGGAAATCAGGACATTTGAAAGGATACAGAAAGTAATTTGGGACCGGTTGCTGGCTTCTAAGGCTGAATTTATCCAGAAGTAAGCTGTATTTTCGTTTTCGTGTCGAAAGCCACGCGATGAAATATTATCGGCTTGTTCTGCCGGCTGTCTTGTTCTGTTTTTTCTCTTTGTCGTTTTTGTAGCCCGCCGAGGCCAGTCTTTCGTCTAAATCAGTTGAAAAAGGTTCGAAAAAGATGTTCCCATTCAAGTTTAAACTCTCAGGCGATAATTGTGGAGTTTTTTGGCCGAAACGTCGGCTTTGTTATGTTGGTGTTTTTCGGTTGCTATGGGCGACCGTTGCTTCCTTTGTTAGGACAAGTCTGGGGAGTGAGGTCACAAAAAAATTCTAATTAATTCTGCTTTTGTTCGATTTCGCTGAAATTTTAACACGATAAAGTTGGATTGTTAACGAATAGATTTACCGCCTGCCGATGTGTGGTAGCTATTAACGCTGAAGTGTTATATCGCTTCGAAGTCAGGGTTTTGAAGAGATTTTTTTGCAACATGTGGGTTCGGCGTGATTTTGTAATCTGAGGTTTCGGTTGACCCCGAAGGAAAAAATATCCGGAAAAGGTCATTTCATCGACGATTCAAACAAATATAAATATGTATATGTTCCGAGCTAAATTTCTGGTGAAAAAATATAATTTTTGACGAGCGCTGGGTTTTTAATTTATTCCCGCGAAAGATGAGATTCATTGTTTCAACAGCTTTTGGCGAGTAAACATCACAGGTTACGTGACTCCAAATTTGGCCAAGTGGAAGCTTGGGTCTGCTCGCACCGAAGTCGAAAAAAAAAAAACCACGGGTAAACCATGAACCGCGCTCGGCCCATGGCCGCGCGGTTAAAAAAACCACGGGTAAACCATGAACCGCGCTCGGCCCATGGCCGCGCGGTTAAAAGAAAACCACGGGTAAACCATGAACCGCGCTCGGCCCATGGCCGCGCGGTTAAAAAAAAAAACCGCGGGTAAACCATGAACCGCGCTCGGCCCATGGCCGCGCGGTTAAAAAAACCACGGGTAAACCATGAACCGCGCTCGGCCCATGGCCGCGCGGTTAATTAGGAAGGGATTGGCGTTGCACTTTCGTCCTGCGTGGCAGACATGTCTAACACCTTTTGACCAATTGTATGTGTTGTTGTTTCTTCCAATGAAAATGCGTTGTGATCGTGTCCTCTGAGATTATTTTACTAGGGGACGGGACGGTGTTTGCCAGTTGAAAGCTCGAAACCTATCGATTGTGACTTTTATCGTGCGGGTGTTTTGCCGGATCTTTCTGCATGTTCCGAAACACATTTACAGCTGTCTTTGAAGCCTAATATTGTTGGCAAGAAGCTTTGTGAAGTGTAGTGTATTGTATTATGTTGTTTGTAGAAATGGAGTGAGCAATTTATATGGCTCAAGTCTACGAAGCCATTTCGACATGTTCATCAGCAATCTAAGTTTTGTTGATCGTGTTGCTTTCAAGCGGCACGAACTAAGCTGGCACTAGTTTGTATAGTCCACACTGTTGTGTTTTGAATTTTACAATTAAGATCTGCCTCCGTCACGGGCATAAAGAAACGCTGTCGTGCAGACAGAGCAAATTTTCACTCAGCTTATTACCACCTTGTATCGCCAAATGCCACCAAATATACAGCTTAGTTGGATAAAAATGCTATAGAGCAAAGCAAAAACAGTAGTTTCGAAATAATGTGCAGGATTGCAAGGATTGAAATTGGTTACAGTTCAAGAAATTTGAGTTTAGTTCAGGATGTCAAGAAATCGAGTTTACCATTCTTGTGACAGTTTGAACTTTCGAGCCTTTATTTTGTCTGGTATTTCTTTGCTTCTACCAGTATTGGGAATGATTTCTACCGATGTTAAAGTAAGCTTAAAAGTAATCTCCTGGGCACAATACATTTCCCTGAATGTTTCCTACAAAGCACAGTCTCTAAAAATAAATTAAAATAGGTCACCATGCTTGCAAAAGAGATATGATGTACCAGTCTTACCCTATTTTGCCAGGTCTTTTAAATAGTACTATTGATTTATTTTATCACTCCGCATTACATTTTGCGGTGGCTGGAAGGTACAGTTTTTTGATGAATTTTGATAGGCATACATGGATTTTTGAGCATAGGGAACAACATAATAAACAACTTATGCAAAAGAATCGAAAATAATCCAAATAACATACAATCCATGAGTAATGATTTTGTTTTTGATGCTATTGAATAAGTGTAAAATTCTGCGCTTGAAGCGTTCGCAATATAGTGCTAAGGAATCACCAGTTAAGGTCAGGGTTGTTTGTCCTTCTGTTCTTCTTTTCCTCTGTTGTTGACTTGCTACCTTTAAGCTGTTTGTTACGAAGCAGTGTTTTGTAGACACACAGTGTGAATAGTCATCATGTGAGGCTGCTTCAAGAAGTGCTTGCCTAGGTTTCCTTTTCTATGCAGCTGGTCCAATTAGTACATATTATAGTTCACCACTGAATTTTCTCCGATTCTTATTGGTTTAAATTGATCACGTGACGCAATAGTGTTCATCCGTGGAGAGACACTATCAGCCCATAGTACCTGTCTGAGGAAAATACCCAGATGGATAGTACTCATCCATGTAAATGTTTCTGTAAAGAAGCGGGCTTACAGAAAGTAAACAATGGAAATATATTAAGTGGGTTTTTGTCTGTTTTCTTTTTCAAATTTTACATTTGGCTTCAACGACCTTCCATGGCTTTCATCTAAAAAAGTTGAAAATAATTCAATATGAATTTTGAACTGGCATGCAGAAGAAAATTTAGTGGTGAACGATAAAGACAATAGAGTGTTTATGTCTCGGAACTATCGGTTGATAGTTGTCCCTTGGAAATTTGATGTTCTTTAAACTAGCATATTTGTTTTAAGAACATCAAATTTCCATGGGGCAACTATCAACCGATAGTTCCTCGACAGAAACTCTCTGTTGTTTAAATAGGGATACATGCCAATACCTTGTCATGTCTTCATTAGGTGGCATTGCCATTATCTCTTTGTGCCAGCTCTTGTGTGAGGAACATTGCCATTCTTGTTATCTTCTGGAGAATTTATTCATGTTTTTGGATACTTGGGTTTTTTTTGTTCTTTTAATGTAAAAACAATTAAAGAAGGAGAAAACGGTTTGTTTATCTACTTGTATTTTTATTCTCAAGGATGTCGTTTATCTCTTGGTAAATATATATGGGTTATTGACCAAGTGTGAGGTCAAGATGGCTGGATATTGGCCAAGTTCATTTTTTGCGAGTTTATGGACCGAGACGGAGTCGAGGTCCATAAACTCGCAAAAAAAGAACGAGGCCAATATCCAGCCATCTTGAACGATCAAGCTTGGTCAATAAAGGATTTATTATATGGCTTTCGGGGAAATTTTTCTTGCGGGACACGGCAGGTAGTCCCGAGCGGGCAAGAAAGCTCCACCTTGCCCGCTCAGGTAGCCAATCACAGCGTAGGATTTGATTCATCTTGCCCGCTCGTGGAGCTAGCCATATAATAAGATGTAGTTCTCACCAGCTAAACTTTGCCACTAGAGATTCAGTCTGTTCTGTTTTGGTTTCATTGTCAGTTGAAATAGACTTTAAAAACCTAGGTCTTGATAAGATAGTCATACTCTTGCAGTTGTTTCTGATTGAATTTTGTTTTCTTTTAAATTTCCCTTTACTGAGGAACAGCTTTTAATCTACAAGGCTGTACATGTATGTTATTTTAAAATAGTCAGTGTAACTTAAAATATAATTGCATTTGTGTGATTTTGTGTTTAACAATAATGCTTTGAATTTCTGTTTTTGCAGTAATGGATGATCATCATGGGTAGGATGAGGGAAAACATGCACAAACCGAAGAAAGTCGTAGTAGAGAAGGAACTAGGGATGGTGAGCATCAGCCCTTACCATGATATGTATCAGTTGCCATGCATTGATAACTTTTTTAGAGTTGTGTCTTGCCAAAATAATTCATTTTTTTGTTACCTGTACGTAATTGGGTCTTAACTGTAATGGCAGCACTTTCTCAAGAATTTTATATATTTCTCAAGAGTTTTCTCTGGTACACTAAGTACTCCAGCAATACTAAGAAGAACATTGCAAACCAAATGTGTTAGAGGAAGCCAACTTTTATGTATTAGAGAAAGCCAACTATTATGTGTTAGAGAAGGCCAACTATTTTTCAAAACACATCTTCTTCGCACCTGGATAAATTAGCCAGTTTCTAGTTTTTAATTCCTTTTCATCCCTGCTATGAAGGCTTAAAATTTAGCACAGGGAGTGTTTAGTAGATGGAGTTTCAAAATCTTAAGGAAGAAGTGATTGTACAGTACCATGTTAATGCACAGCTTATTATTCTTGTGTATCCATTAAACTAGTCAACAACCCATTGTCCTCACTAGAACAAAATAATTTTGTTTTTAAAATTGATATAAAATAAAAGTGTCAACTTACCAGTAGTTTGGGAGGTTCTGTGGTATATTATAGGTTAAGGTATAGATGTATGGCAGTGATACAAGCAATTTTTGCTACATGTTACACAGAAGATATTTGCATACCATATGTAGTTACTCAAGCATTTGTCGCAGTGCACATATTTTTTCTATTCTTTGTTGTGACTCTTATTTAAAACCCCAAAAGCTGTGAACAAGACAGCTTGTAGGAAGTTGAGCTTTCTGTGTTAGCAAATGACAACCTTAACTTAAATGACAAAACTGGTAAACCATACATGTACAATAATTATCTCCTCAGAGCTTTATTATCTAGCTCTCTGCACGCACTGCAGGCCTATGATGCTCCCTCATCATAGGCCTGCAGTGCGTGCAGAGAGCTAGATAATAAAGCTCTGAGGAGATAATTATTGCCCCTACTGTATTCTACATGTATACTTACAGCCTGCAAAGCACTCACTTTCTTTCCTGCAATGGTTTGGGGCACAACAAACATAAATGAATTAAGAGAGGTTGAGGAGTCGAGGAGGCAGAGTAAAGAAAACTTTTGGATGCCACAAAGCTCTTAGAATGAGCTTGACAGCTATTAATGCAGTGTTTGACACTAACTTTCTTGCTAATTTGCCCTTTGGGCAACTAGTTCTGTTTTTGTTGGTTCCCCGTGTGTCTTTTTAGTTGCCTACCTGGTAGACTTTTGTTGCCCATTAGCACTCACGAGAAAATTTCAACTTGCAGAAATGCTCAACTTTTTTATAAACTTGCCTTCTTGTTTTGGTGTTGCAACAGTGATTCATTGCTGGGTGATTAATCAGTCATAGAGCACAACCCTCACAAGATTTTAAACATCCATGAACTGTGCCCACACATTTTGATGAGACTCCACTTTTCTAACAAATAGACCCAGTGAAGCACTTTTACTGGTCAAATACAATGAACCAACTGTCACGAATGAAAACATAGTTCATGCCCAGAAGCACATCATTATCATTAATATTATTGTTATTATTTTTGTTGTCATCGTTGTTGTTTTTATTGCTATTTTTATTTATTATTATTGTTATTATTAATAATTGTCTTTTTAACTATATATTAAGGAATGGCAAAAAGATGGCTCAGCCTGTACCTGTAGTGCCTATTTTGTATTTGTAATCATAGATTAATAAAACTGCTTCTCTTCCTCACCAGAGATCAGTCGAGGAGTAGCTTACAATCCTGACAACAGTGCCCCATTTCTTTTTGAGTCACAACAGTAAAACTTAAAGCCAAAATATTGCCGTACCGTACAATTTGTGTGGAAAGACTTTGACACAAAAGTTATTTCCAAATACTGTTGCAAAATGCATCTTTGAAAATTCAATGAGGTTATCAAGCATTTTATAGTATTTTAAGAACTAGGGATTAATGCTTTTTATGGTTCGCACGATCACTAATCGACTAGCCACTTTTATTTAGCAAGCTTTGGGGCAAGCTTCTCACAAAATTTGGGTTCATGGCTTGTTTTGGAAATTAGAGTCAATTGTAGAAACTCTCAGTGAATGTTAGAGTTGAGTTTACATGTCTTTGACCTTTAAGTTAATACTTCTGAACTTCTGCTCAAATGATTTCCCCAAAACTTGGGCATGGTTTGTATTAAGTCAGAATAAGCTGGTTCCAGAAATTGAGTAAAAGTATGCCAGCAAAATTTTTTTTACTGGTAGTGTTGTTGTCCAAAAAATGGGGTCCAGTCAAACACCAGTAAGAATAAAAATATTTTCCCCAGTAAGTGGAATTAAGTAACATTATCACCGAGTGAAAGACAAAATATTTCCCAAAATTTCTTAGCCAACACTTCAAAGCCCCAAAATTTATGTTGCAAACTTTGACATGGGGTAGTGTGCCCACAATAACTGCAGAACCACCTTAAGTAATGATGAAATGGAATCAATAGAATAACCATGATAAGAATGGTGTTATCCTTTTGATACAATATTAATAACAAACAGTGGGGCTTGACTTTTCAAAATTACAGAAAAACTCAAATTGCATCTAGGGCCACCAGATCACAGTTTTCAAGCAACATACATTTAAATAGAAAGGAATTGTTAGCCAAATTAACTTTAACTAAAAATAACAGGCACTTTTTAAAAATAAAGTGGTTTGCTATTAAACAGTTAAAAAACAGTTCCTTTATATTGCTATATGTAGAAACATAAAAAATGAAAAGGGTTTGTCAAGCACAACTCGATACACCACCACCACCCACATAAATTATGATACTCTCCCATGTAGATGTGGAAGGAAAACACCTTGTTTTCACTCTAAGAGGAACTGGAGTTTGCAAGCCCTGACAGTTGTTCAGATTGGTTTCTTTGGAGTTAATGACAATAAATTGATTAACACCAAATTAATTAAGAGAGCACTCGACAACCAAATTGATGGCATTTTGTTGGGTTCTTCATTAGGCCGTTGTTTTTTTTTATCATGACAGAACTCAAAAATGATATTGTTCGTAAAATGCTTGACAGTGGCCTTATAAATGAGTAGTTTTATGGACGTTATTTTGAAGATATGCTGTTGATGGACAAACCAAATAAATCTGACATGTTTTACAGTCAACAAATTTGAAGATGGCTTGATCCATTTCCTGGACATTTCTCTGAAAAGAACATCCATTGACATTTATAGGAATCACACAAACACTGGACAGAATGTCTTGTTTTCTAGTCAAGTACGTTGACTTGCCAAAATTACTTGGGTTAGGCCTTGTTGCACCAGGCCTCTCGTATATGTGAAATAGACTCTCTCATTCAGAAACAAAGAACAATGATGAAAACGTACTGTTAGGGAATGGCTTTCCTAAATCTGTGGCTTCTAATCTTGTGACGTGTTTCAGACAAAGTAGTTCGGAACCTAGAACATCTTATCCCAATAACAACAAGACTATGAGTTTTAAGGATTTTAAATTCTAATGTGGGTTTAGGACTGGCACTAGTTTTGCTAGGCTAATGATGCAATTTTGAAAGCAGATGGGAGCTCCTCTGGGGGCCTGTCCAGGAATCCCCATCAGTGTCCCAGACCAAAAATGGCATGTTCTTTTAACTATTACTTCATCTCATGCAGGAAGGAAGTAATGTCTGAACAGTTTTCATTGAAGTGCCTTGAAACCAGAACCAGAGTATTAACAATATTACAAACAACGCAACAAAGAAAGTACAGGATGCAAAACAGAGCACAGTGATGCAAACCCAAATGCAAGTTAATTTTGAAACCAGATTGAAAATTGCTATGTAGAGTGAGACGGGTAACTGCAATCACAACTGGTGGTTTGCTATTTGCGTGAAAAATTAGCAGACATTAAGTTGAAGGAAGTGAGTTTATAGAGAAGTCCATTTGCATCATATTAATCAAAAACTGGTTTTCTTAGTTAGGTATAGAAATACAGTATGTTAATAAGTAGTTTCTTAGAAATCGATTTTGAAATAAAAACTAGCGCTAAAAAGTCACGACGTTTCGACCTCTACGAGGTCATTTTCAAGTGAGTAAATTTTCTACAATAGCATATAGCCATAAATATGTTAAAAACAACTTATAATAGATAAAAATGTGGCGAACGCTAAAATGTGATAAAATATGTGAAAAAGTGTTAAAAATATACAATGGAAAAATAAAATAATCTTAGCAAGAATTGCTCTAAACAAATAATTGGGCGCGAATTGAATCGCACTGTTTGTTTAGCATTGGTTTCAGTTCTTTGATAAAAAAAAACATTTCAAAAATAAGGTAGCCAAATTTGTTCTGACACTTTCTTAAGATTCGAAAACTCTGTGCGATGTCTTCTGGCTCCATATCGTGCTGCTCTCTGAGGTGGTTTCCGATTGCCGATCCTTTGTGTTCTTCAATTCGTTGGTGTGGGTGTCGGCACGTGTAACCGACATAGCCTGCATCACACAGGCCACACTGAAATGAATACACCACGCATTGTTGACTAACAAGAGGCTGCTTGTCTTCCCTGACCTTAATTTCATCCTTGATCTTTCTACTTGTGTAAACTGGGTTAATATCTGCGTTGATCTTCCGACTGAGGTCAGCCAGCTGTTTACGTACTACGTTTGCAGATTTCTGGTCCTTGTAGGGCAACACGATTCTGACTGGGGCTTCTCTTTTATCAGCCACTCGAGTATGTGAATCCTCGGACACTTTTGATTCAATAAATCTACGAATGATTGACTGCACAAGGTCGTCAGGATAGCACAGTCGGGAAAAGATCTCTTTAAGGCGTTCACATTCCTCGTGAAAAAACTTCCACTTTCAAAATACAGTATGAATATTTATAATTTGAATTATAATAATATTACTGTTGTACTTTAGATTGTAATTCCAATGCTCTTTTTAAAAACTGATTTCAGTTTCATTAGGTAGTTTGGTGCTTTGGGCCCAAAACAGCAGCCTGAAAACGGTCCTTGTAAGTTGACAAGCCCTTGAATAGCCAGGAAGTTTCAAGAAATGGGCCCTGAAGAGGCAAAGGGCCGACTTCAGACACAACTTAAAGCGAGTTTCAATTAGTCCAGCAAATTTATTTCACTTTCCGTAGGAGGAAGGTAAATTCCTAAAGATAAACATGAAACGAATTACTACAAATAACTAACTGAAGACGGCAGAAAACTAAGAGGAAAACACAAACAGACGATAAACTAAACGGCTTACCAAAATGCTGGCAACGGGGTTCAGGGAACCAAGAAGATACAAGTGTACCGGACGATAAACTAGCACTAAACGAACATGAAAGGATAACACAAATATATACGCAACGAAATTTACATACGACGCGAGAAAAAAAGCATGCTGAATGTGAAAAAATACATCAACATACGGAACAAAAAAGGACACAAAGAAAACACGAAATAGCCGCAACAGGCCCCTTCACAGAAAGTTTCAGTTTTCCACAATATTGTTGTGTCTATTAATGAAGTAAATCCATCTCCATATTTTTAATAGCCTGGCCAAACCATACCTGGAGGCATTAGATGATATGATCGATGAGGAGGAGGGGGAGTTAGAAGAAGACAAAGAAGAAGAAGAAGGACAAGAGGATCAAGAAGAACAAGTGGAAGGGCAAGAAGAACAAGACAATGATGATGAACACCTCTACAGAAAGTTAATAGAGGATGAGTTTAGTGACAGTGATAAAATCAGTATTTATTTCGTAGATTTTTTAAATTTTTATCAGGATTTCTTTAACAGATGTATTAATAAGTAATAATTAAGTAAATAGAGGATGAGTCTGAAATTGTTTTGATTGTTCTACATTTACAACAGCTTATTCAAATTAGCCCAAGCTCAAAGGCTGAAGAAAATATGTCATTACTTTTTTTTTTACTAAATGAACCACAAATCACTGTGTTGCCTGTGACTAGTTTGTTGGATCTAGATTTAAGGGACAAAAGAGTGACAGAACTTTTCATCTTTGTAATAAGAACCCAGCCACAGTCGTGCCTGACTAACTGCGTCCACCTTCCTTGGTTTAAATAAGCTAATCAAAATGCATGAATGGTGAAAATATCAAGCATCATGTAACCTGTTGATCAGTCGACAACTCCACCTTTCACATTTCTTTTCATAATTTGGATTTGCCAGATTTGAATGGAGGCCATAGGAAAGTTGTTGAAAACATGTCAAAAAATGATGAAAAAAAATTAGTTTGGTGGTCTTTGTTAGAAGTGCACCACTGTAAATGCAATGATAAGTATTATATTAGTATGTCCAAAAGGCATTTATCTGTCAAAAATAGAATTTCTCAAACTAATTCTAACTTTGGTTATTTTGCCTTTGTAACAATACAAATCTCAAGATTATAGTGGTTTTACAACACAGGCTAAAAACATGCCCTAAAATATAATTTTCGAAAATGTTTGGATAAAGCAACGGTTTGTATCATACGTGAGCATTGTTCCGTTAATATATGAACAATTAGCATTTGATTGACGTTTGATTTCCTAAATATCTTTTGATTGACATTTAGCCGCGTAACCGATACGGTCAATTGACCTTTGAGCTTGGATAGTTAGTTTATTGTCGCAGATATTTTCACTGTGAACGCCTTCGTTGCTGACCTGTTTCGCTGACCCGTTTTCTGCTGTTTTCAAATCTGTTTATCTGTTGCCTGACCTGGACAAACCGCAAAACAATCTGATTGGACATCGTCAAAGAAGTAAGTTTAGTACTGTAACTCAGGCTTAAAACAATGTAACTTAGGTTTGCGTTTATATTCCGATCGTCTGTTTGGTTTCTCAATGGAATTTTGTATTACCTCTTTAGATCGAATAATCTTGAATCCTGGAATAAATTATACGATTGGCGTAGCCCAATTAGATTGTCTGCTTGGTTTTTTACGGAACCATTTCATTCGATTTCTTGGCTGGATGAAGAAAACCCCTGCGCTGATCCACAGAAACGCACTCGGTCATGGATGAAGCGGCGGTAAAACAAGCCAAGACCGACCGACGTACTGCCAAATCGAACTTTACACGAGTTGGAAAAGCGTTGGTACATGCAGTTGAGTACAAAAGGCCTCCGAATGAGGTAAGACAAGCCATAATTAAGCTTCAGGGAGCGTATGAGAACTTAGTGGCTAAGCATGAGGATTATGCCAAGCACATCGAAGATGATGAAGCGTATGAAACTGAAGAAAAATGGCTCTCTGAATGCCAAGAAATTTTCATGAGGCTAGAAGTAGACGCGAAAATGTTCATTGAAAGTGTTGAGCAGTGTGGTTCGAAAGATTTAGCTGAGAATGGTGATTTAAGTAAAGGAAAGGAGAGCGCTTTAACCGATGAAGTACCGGGTAATGAAGGAATTCCAAATATGCAGCCTCCAACACCTAGCCACACCCCTGGAATGACAAATATTCAACCAATTAGTCAAACACCCCCAGAAATTAACGCCGGAAAAGTTGAAGGCACTTCAGATAAAGAAATTAACAGTGTTCAAAAGGCCGATGACAAGCAAAATCCCGCAATAAACAAAGAAACCACTAGTGATAAAGGTCAAGCTGGCGCGTGCACGTTTAAGCTCGAAAAACCAAAACTACCTGTTTTCGCTGGGAATGTAAGAGATTATGCAATTTTCCGCTCTGACTTCAAACACGCAATAGAAGCAAAATACACAAAGAGAGATGCAATAACGCTCCTGCGTACATGCCTGAGAGATAAGCCGCTAGAACTGATCAAAGGTATCGGAAGTGATTATGACGCCGCCTGGGAATATCTGGACTCGATCTATGGCGACCCGAGATTTGTGTCAGACACTGTGACCCAGGATATTGTCCAATTTAAAGCCTTGCAGGAAGGGGAAGATGCGCGATTTTGCGACCTGGTACATCTAGTCAAGAGATGTTATAATACCCTGAAAGAAGTTGGTCTCCCTAGTGATATGGACAACAGCCATATGCTTTCCATTATCGAACAAAAGATGTGCTCTGACGACAGAAAGGTCTGGGCGAGAGATCTGGAGAGAGAAAAGAAGCCTGCTAGCCTGGAAGCGTTGATGAACTGGATGAACGTGGAAATGAAGTCACGAATGCGTGCCACAGCTCCTATCAGAGTGGGCTCATCTGGAAGACGCCACGTGAATCACTACACATCTAATGACGGCAAACCTGTCTGGCACAAATGTTGGCTGTGCAAAACTTCATCCCACTGGCCCGATCAATGCCCGAAGTTTACAGCTCTCAGCATTGATGACCGTATCGCAACTGCAAAGGCAAATCACCTGTGCTTCAGCTGTTTGAAGAGGGCCGGAAGGGGACACACTGTAGATAACTGCAGGCGTAAACAACAGTGCGCAAAGCTGGAGAATGGAATGCGGTGTCCACAACATCACCATCAGCTGCTTCATAAGAGCAATACTGTCAAGATTAGCGTCGCTACATCAGTCAATACGAAAGAAGCTATTCTCCCTGTACTCTCCGCAAACATCGGCAGCGCTAACGGCCTATTTAAATGTGGAAATGTTCTTCTTGACTCTGG
Organism: Orbicella franksi; assembly: GCF_964199315.1. NCBI lineage: Eukaryota > Metazoa > Cnidaria > Anthozoa > Scleractinia > Merulinidae > Orbicella > Orbicella franksi. Next base: position 10,635,757 of record NC_138159.1, read on the forward strand.
CGCTCAAGTAAGCCTTATTCGTCAGGATACCGCAGAAACTCTCGGCTTGAAGGGAAAGGATGTTTCCATAACAATTACTAAAGTTGGCGGGGAGGAAGAGTCAATGAAAACCAAAGAATACAAAATTCAGCTAACCTGCATAGACACCGGCAAGCGTTTTACCGTTAAAGCAATCGGCATTCAGAGCATCAGTGATGAAATCCCAACAGTGAAAACTTCGCACTTACCGGAGCTTCTTGGCCTGCCTAACACGAGATTTCGCCGCGGCAAGGGACATGTGGACCTGCTAATCGGTATTGATCACGCACATATGCATGCTGGTGAAACGAGACAAGTGGACCATCTACTAGCTCGCAAGTCGCCACTTGGATGGGTAGTTTTTGGAGGAAAACCAGAGCAGATCTGTGACATAACCAGCATATTACACGTCAAGTACGCCTCACCAATAGACTTAACTGACTTCTGGACAACAGAGACTATGGGTGTGGCCGTGAAACCCTGTGTCTGCGATGCAGACAAACTGTCTGAAACAGAAAGAGAAGAAGCTAAGCTAATAGAGGAAACATGTATCAAAGTTGGAAGTCAATGGATGATTCCATACCCCTGGAGAAAGGACCCCACCCTGCTCCCAGACAACAAAGATTTGGCAATGAAACGCCTAGAGTCAACAGAACGACGCCTGAAAAGAAACCCTGAACAAGTCGAAGCCTACTGCAAACAGATGGAAGAAATGGAAAGCATGAAGTTTGCGCGAAAGCTGTCCAAGGAAGAACAAAACGCGTATCAAGGACCTGTTCACTACATTCCTCATCACGCCGTGCTGAGGCCAGACAAGAAGAGCACTCCAGTTCGAATTGTTTTCAATTCATCTTCTGTATTTCAAGGACATACTCTGAATGATTACTGGAAGAAAGGTCCCGATCTTTTAAACGGCACATTTGGAGTTGTCTTATGATTCAGAGAGAAGAAAGTCGCAGTTATGGGAGACATCTCCAAGATGTATCATAGGATCCTAATTCCCGAGAGGGATCAACATGTGCATCGCTTTCTATGGAGAAACATGGAAACGGAGAGATCCTGACATCTACCTCAAAACTGTTCTCACATTTGGGGACAAGCCTGCACCCGCTATGGCGCAAATAGCCCTGAGGAAAACAGCTCAAGAGAACAAGGTAGACTACCCAGAAGTAGCTGAAGTCCTCACAAACAACGTGTACATGGATGACATCTGCGATTCTGTAGACACAGTACATGAAGCCCGAAAATTAACGACAGATATTGACAAGGTCTTGAAGACTGGAGGATTCAAAGTTAAAGGATGGATTTCCAACGAGATGCTTGAAGAGAAAGAAAACAGTGACACAGAGAAGGAGATGAATCTATTTCAAGGAAACGAGGAGAAAGTCCTGGGAACCCTGTGGAACTTTCGAACAGACGAGTTCTACTTCCGAGTGAGGACAGAGTTGCTAAAGCTAGACGACAGACCAAACCCTGTGCCTTTGAAGATGACGAAGAGAATGATCTTAAGCCAGGTGGCTCGAATTTACGATCCGATTGGATTCGCTGCAGCATTCATAATCAGGGCGAAGATAGGGCTGCAAAAACTGTGGCAGTTGGGATTAGACTGGGACGATGAGGTACCTGTCGCAGTTCAGGATCAGTGGATCTCTTTGTTCAAAGAAATGAAAGAGTTGGACAATGTGTCCTTCGAAAGATGTTTAACTGCAGACAAAGCCGTGGATCCGCCAATGCTGTGTGTTTTCGCTGACGCATCGCAAGACGCATTCGGAGCATGCGCCTACCTACGCCAAAGAAAGGATGACACTTACTCAGTCAAGTTCATCGCAGCGAAGTCCCGAGTAGCACCGCTGAAACAGCTCACGATCCCGCGCTTGGAGCTACAGGCAGCCGTTCTCGCAACCCGCCTAGCCAAAACCATTCAGGAGGAAACTAGGGTACAGTTTCAAGATGTTAAGTTCTTCACCGACAGCACTATCACCTTGGCCTGGATTCAAAGTCCGTCTCGCAGCTTCAAACCGTTCGTATCCTCCAGAGTGGGAGAAATTCAGAGTAACTCAGATCCAAGCCAGTGGAAGCACATCCCCAGTGAGGATAATGTAGCTGACGACCTGTCACGAGGGATCTCTGTTGATGAACTGCAGGGCAGATGGATGAATGGCCCGGAGTTCTTGTACTTACCAGAAGGTCGGTGGCCGATTAAGATCGCTTCGCCAGGCTCAGATGAAGACATGGAACGTCGACAAGCACGGATACTGACCGCAGCTGCAACGCAGAAAGCTAAAGATGCGATCGATCCGTCCAAGTTCTCCAGCTGGAGAAAACTAATCCGCGTGACGGCACGTATACGCAGACTAGCGGTGAAAATACGACTGAGAAAATACGATCAAGACGGAAAGGAAGGACCGCTGGCCCCTGAAGAGCTTCAGCAAGCAGAGATTTACTGGATAAAGCAAGCACAGTCAACCTTGCACAGCCGCCTAGGAAGAGGTGATTTCAAATCTCTCAGCCCGTTCAAAGATGAAAACGGAGTAATAAGAGTTGGAGGAAGAGTGGACGAAGCTATCGTGTCATATGAGACAAGACACCCCGCCCTTCTTCCAAGTGACCACTGGATCTCTTTGCTGGTAACAAGACACGCCCATCAGCACGGACACACCGGGGTGGCAGCTACGACAGGCAAGACCAGGAGAAAGTTTTGGATCTTGAAGGCGAACAAGTTAAGCAAATCTGTGAAATTCAAGTGTGCATTCTGCCGTGAATTGGCACACAAGGCTGAAACGCAACTTATGGCAGACCTCCCTGTTCTCCGCTTAGCACCAAACACGCCTCCGTTCCACTATACCGCCTGCGATTACTTTGGTCCTTACAGCGTAAGAATCGGGAGAAACAAGACGGCTAAGCACTATGGCGTCATCTTTACCTGTTTAAACACAAGAGCTGTCCATCTGGAATTAGCAGTTGACCTAACTACAATGGAGTTTATGCACGTCCTAAGAAGATTCTTTTCAATCAGAGGCTACCCGGCAGTAATGCTAAGCGATAACGGTTCACAGATGGTTGGTGCTGCTAACGAACTGAGAGAGATGGTGGAAGGTCTAGATGCCAATCAATTACGTGAGTTCTGCGGGGAAAAGAAAATTCAGTGGATCTTCACTACACCAGCTGCGCCACACCAAAATGGATGTGCAGAAGCCCTTGTAAAGAGCTGTAAAAAATCACTTAAGATAGCAATTGGCGAGCAGCTTCTAACGCCTTTTGAGCTGTACACCTGTCTTTTAGAAGTTGCAAACTTAGTGAATCAACGCCCCATCGGTCGCATTCCCACTGATCCAGATGTCGGAGCCTACCTGTGTCCGAACGACATGCTCCTCGGAAGAGCAACACCAGAAGTACCACAAGGTCCGTTCAAAGACACAAGAAACCCACGCAGACGAGTGGAGTTCGTGCAAAAAATTGTCGACTCGTTCTGGAAGCGTTGGACTCGGGACGTATTTCCTGTCCTAGTACCGAGAAAGAAGTGGCACGTGGAGAAGCGAAACGTACAAGTTAATGACATAGTAACAGTGGCTGAGCAAAATGCAGTAAGAGGCAAGTGGGCAGTGGGCCGAATAATCGAAGTTTATCCTGGACCAGATGGACGAGTTCGTAATGTTAAAGTCAGAACAGCCACAGGAGAGTACAGCCGTCCAGTTACAAAGATTGCAGTCATTCACCCTGTAGAAGGTGACGACTGAACGAACAGCTGATAAGATAAGGACTACGCCCTTATCGGGGCGGAGAATGTTCCGTTAATATATGAACAATTAGCATTTGATTGACGTTTGATTTCCTAAATATCTTTTGATTGACATTTAGCCGCGTAACCGATACGGTCAATTGACCTTTGAGCTTGGATAGTTAGTTTATTGTCGCAGATATTTTCACTGTGAACGCCTTCGTTGCTGACCTGTTTCGCTGACCCGTTTTCTGCTGTTTTCAAATCTGTTTATCTGTTGCCTGACCTGGACAAACCGCAAAACAATCTGATTGGACATCGTCAAAGAAGTAAGTTTAGTACTGTAACTCAGGCTTAAAACAATGTAACTTAGGTTTGCGTTTATATTCCGATCGTCTGTTTGGTTTCTCAATGGAATTTTGTATTACCTCTTTAGATCGAATAATCTTGAATCCTGGAATAAATTATACGATTGGCGTAGCCCAATTAGATTGTCTGCTTGGTTTTTTACGGAACCAAGCATTGCACATAATTCAAGCCAATTAATTCAAGGTCACAAGTCAGATTGTTTTGGTTCGCCCGTGTGTAGAAAGATCTATAAGATTCCAGTTGATAGTGATAATGGTAATTATACCTGCTCATGAAAACACCAGTTGTATAAATTCCAGTCTAGCCATAAATAAATAAAAAAAGATTTGTAATCTTCTTTGTCATAACTGAATTATGTTATTGAACTAGTATGAGGTCCGTGTTGGTAAAACATTGGTCGAGTTCTTCGCCTTGCATGTTACGGCGAGATCCATAGACTTGTTAAAAAAAGAAATACCCATATCAGTATCCGACTAAAGTTTCATTCCATGTTCAATGGTAAATTCCTGAGGGGTGTGCCTACAAACGAGGACTAACAATAGAGCTATAAATCAATGAACATAATAAATCCCTCTAAGATTCTCTAACCGAAACAAGTGATAGGTTGAGGTATCACTGAATTCCTAATTTTCAACCTTCTGCTTTCATTTCATCGTCTCTCCCGGTTAATAACACGTACCCGTTGTAGCTAGTTCCAGCCGATCCCAGGAATGCAGATCTCATTAGCAGTCAGTGCTCTCTCTGATAACCATAACGAGTACTTTTAAGGGTATCAAGTCTTATATCGGGGGTTCGGTGATATTTCTTTCTAAAAACAAAAACTGAAATAGTGTTCAACATAACCTTGCTCAGCACGTTTGCGAAAATCTATTGGTTCCTTTCAGAGGTTTCTTTAAGAGCACTCGGCTAACCTCCAGGTACGATTTCCGTACAGCGCCATACATTAATTATGTATGCAACTATCTCAAACTATCACATTATACTCAAACAGCAATCGTGAAAAGAACGAGTCAGTCAAAAAATTGCATGCATAATTAATGTAAGGGGTGGTGCGAAAATCTTGCCAACCTCCCTGTCAAAATAAGAGAGCCCCTCTGCCAGTTTTGTCCACATAGTATAATTTCCACTGACAGAATCGCTATGATTACGATGACGACCACAAAGCGCTTTGTGGTGTATTGAATAGGCCACAAAGCGCTTTGTGGTGTTTTGAATAGGTCACAAAGCGCTTTGCGGTGTTTTGAATAGGCCACAAAGCGCTTTGTGGTGTGAAAAATTGGAAAAACCAAATTATTTCAGAAAATAGCTGTGAGATATTTGCGAGTCAACGAGCCATCCAGTTTTCAATGTTAAATCCCAAAATAAAACACCACATAGCGCTTTGTGGTGTTTTGAATAGGCCACAAAGCGCTCTGTGGTGTTTTGAGTAGGCCACAAAGCGCTCTGTGGTGTGTTCAATACACCACAAAGTGCTCTGTGGTTTTTTGACTACTACTGCTGTTTTGTAAAGCAAATCGAACTAGGAACAGTTAGAAAGCACTCCGGCCATAAAAATCTACTCGACAAGAAAATTTCTGTAATAAATGCTCGATGCTACAGGAGACGGCTTACCCAAAAAGGTTCAGTCAGCCTCAACAAACTTATACTGAGAAGAGGGCTTTCGCGAACCGGATTTCGTGTGAGTGACAAGATTGGGAATAGAGAAATACTGCGCAGATTGAGTGGTAGTTTTACAGCACCGAAACTAAAATTGGTTACACTGCTTCTCAGAAATTTTGTTTTGCCTCTGTAATATCATTAAACGATCTGAATAATTTGAGGATAATCAAAGCGCGGAGTTTAATATTGGCTGGCCGGGAACACGCAGTTCGCAAACCGGAGAGCAACCACTGTTTAAATCTTCGATCGAACTTTCATGTTAAATTTGAAACTGAAAATACACTAAGCGGTCAATTTCCGATAGAAATCTTGTGAGGTAAATGCCATTCTTGCAAATAGTCGCTGCATACTTACGTTCAGAGTCACTCTGGTTCAGAGTAGAGACATGCAAAGTCTAATACTGCTTCCGAACGCCACCCCTCCAAAAATCAATTTTGCTCGAAGACCCAACTGCAACGGAGTTTAGTTACCAGTCTTATGCTGCGTGTTATTAGATAGAACACATGATATGATTGGCTCCGTATATCACATTACGTCAGAGGACATGTCTGCTACATAGGACATAACTGCAACGGTACAGGGATTATCCCTCTAGACTCAGACCCCCAACTCCAGTAAATATATTCGTTCTCCCAAGGGTCTGGATACCAGTTTGATGGTTGCCATGTGTAACGTTGCACTTTCGTCCTGCGTGGCAGACATGTCTAACACCTTTTGACCAATTGTATGTGTTGTTGTTTCTTCCAATGAAAATGCGTTGTGATTGTGTCTTCTGAGATTATTGAGTTATTTTTTTGTAAAAAAAATACCTCTTAGTCGGCGCGTCGGGTATGTTATGGACGGGTCAATGGGTGAGTGAGTGAGTGAATGAGTGAGTGAGTGAGGGAGGGAGGGAGGGAGGGAGGGGGGAGGGAGGGAGGGAGAGAGGGAGGGAGGGAGTGAGTGAGGGAGGGAGGGAGAGGGGGAGGGAGGGAGGGAGGGAGGGAGTGAGTGAGGGAGTGAGTGAGGGAGGGAGGGAGAGGGGGAGGGAGGGAGGGAGGGAGTGAGTGAGGGAGGGAGGGAGTGAGGGAGGGAGGGAGGGAGGGAGGGAGTGAGTGAGGGAGGGAGGGAGGGAGGGAGGGAGGGAGGGAGTGAGTGAGTGAGAGAGAGATGTATGTATGTCACACCAATCAGATTGGATCTACTATGAACAGCCAATCAAATTTCTTGTTGTAAAGGTAAATGGTACGTGAGAAACACAAGGTAGGTATAAACACAAGGACTTTGGTAATTGAAAAATAAAGAGTGACGTGTATGTTGCCGGTTTGTGATTTTAAGTCCGGTTTGGAGGGGAGCGTGACAGTTACATAAGCACATTGGGTTGTTTTAGAGTGCATAATTTTCAGTGTAATGGTGGCTAGTTATGAACGAGATGAGTCTTGACTTTTGAAACAGTTCATGAGTAGTAAGCAAATGGCACGAGATATTTTTATTTTTAATTACAAAGGGTAACTTGATACTTTTGTTTTTCACAAGGAGTTAATTCAATTAGAGGTCATGAATCGTCGGTTCTAGTTCTTAGGACATGTTTTAGAGGAGACAAGACTATTTAGATTTGAAGCAGTTCTAACGTTTACAATAGTAAGTGCAGGTAACGATTGTTTTCTTATTACATGCAAATATAACGATATATTTTTATTTTTTAGTTACAATGGGTAATTTGACACTCTTGTTTTTCACAAGGTAGTAAATTCAATTAGAGCTGACGAATCGTCGCGACTTGTTCCCACGAGATGTTTGCTATTTTTAGTTACAAATGGTAACTCGACACTTTTGTTTTTCATATGGGAGTAAATTCAATTAGAGCTTACAAGTTATCGGCTATTGTTCCCAGGATATTAAACAAAAAAAAGCTTTCCTTTTTAGAGTGTTTTTATGTCTCTGCAGTAGCGGTTTAATATTTTCATTTGATGGGTATTTTATGACATTCTTTTCAGTCCGATATTTTTAAAGGTAAAAAGTATGAAAACTGTTCAAATGTTCTTTGAAGACTGTGTGGCACCAAGTTAAAATGCAATTTAATTAAATCAGACTTTCAACATGTCAGAGAGGTTTTTTTCTCTTTCTTTAAATTTTCGGTGAAGTAGTGTTGTTGCGTTGTGTTGTGTAAAAAGGGTAAACTTACTACTCGTATAAAATGCGAAAAGTTCTCTTAACTTGAGTATTTTTAAGCAAAAATTCCTCTTGGGGGCTGGAAGGGCTCCCGAGGGGGTACTCCCAGAAAAATTGGTTGGGGGTGTGCGGCCCGCTTCCCAAAACCCTTACCCTGTATATGACCAAAATCTGCGATATTCCTTACCCTATTTATGACCTGACCAAAAATTCGAAACCCTATTTACGACCTGACCCTCAAATCAAAACCCTGTTTCAGACCTGCGTTATAATTAGCTCCCTAGTTCAAACCAATGTTAAATTACCGTAAACATATAAATTTGAGAAGGGCTTTTGTTGATTTTCTTTTCGCTAATGATGAAAAAGTGGCTTCTTCTTAAAACATACCCATATCAAGGCTAGAGTGTAAAAACCGTACCCTATTTATGACCAAAATGGCCAAAATCAGCTAAAATCGATACCCTATTTATGACCAAAACGGCTGAAAAACCATACCCTTCGGGGTCGCACAGACCTATATAGCCCATATAAAGGAGTTCCCCGTCCCCCGGGGGAAGGGCTACGTGATCGGTGAGTGAGGGAGTTATGCATGTGCGCGTGTCAGACCAATCACAGTGTGGGTTGTATCAAAGAACGAATAAAATTGCCTGTTAGAAAATAAGATGGTATCTACATTAATCTGGAGATGTGTTAGATTACTGTAGTTTGTTCAATCAAACATTTTATGGCTTACTATTTAGTTATCTTACCATTACCGATGTAACATCGTATGTACATCATAAACTCCCAGTTTCTTTCTTGCTGTACATCGCAACCAAAAACACATGTCAAATCAACCAAATCATTACTGTAAACAGTTCCATGAATGCTCCTATCTCCGAGACTTATAGTTCACAAAAAAAATAACTCTTGCACGCCTTGCGTGCCTATGTTTTTACTAGTTTGCCACGTGAAAGCTCCCTCCCTATCGATTGTGATTTTTATCGTCACGGTGTTTTGTCGGATCATTCTGCATGTTCCGAAACACATTTACAGCTGCCTTTGAAGCTTAATATTGTTGGTAAGAAGCTTTGTGAAGTTTAGTGTATTGTATAATGTTGTCTGTAGTAATGGAGTGAGTAATAATGGCTCAATTTTACGAAGCCATTTCGACATGTTCATCAGCAATCTAAGTATTGTTGGTCGTGTTGCTTTCAAGCGGCACGAACCAAGCTGGCACTTAGTTTGTATAGTCCACACTGTTGTGTTTTGCATTTTGCAATTAGGATCTATCGTGCTATTAAACTGCGTAGTATCATTTGCCTTCGTCACGGGCATAAAGAAACGCTGTCATGCCGTCAGAGCAAATTTTCACTCAGCTTATTTCCACCTTGTATCGCCAAATGCCACCAAATATACAGCTTAGTTGGATAGAAAATTCTATAGAGCAAAGCAAAAGCAGTAGTTTCGAAATAAAGTGCAGGATTGCGAGGATTGAAATTGGTTACAGTTCAAGAAATTTGAGTTTAGGTCAGGATGTCAAGAAATCAAGTTGACAATTCTCGTGACAGTTTGAACTTTCGAGCCTTTATTTTGTCTGATATTTCTGTTCTTCTATCAGTATTGGCAATGATTTCTATCAATTTTAAAGTAAGCAAAACTCCTGGGTACAATCATGAAAACAAATGTACAATACATTTCCCTGAATGTTCCCTACCAAGCACAGTCTCTAAACATAAATTAAAATAGGTCACCATGCTTGCAAAAGAGATATGATGTACCAGTCTTACCCTATTTTGCCAGGTCTAGTACTATTCATTTATTTCATCACTCCACATTACAGTTTAACTTTTTGATGACCTTTGATAGGCATACATGAAGTTTTGAGCATAAGGAAGAACATAATAAACAACTTACGAAAAAGAATCTAAAATAATCCAAATGACATAGAATCAAAACGTTCCTCAAATTGTTGGATTTTAAAGTCATAATTTGTGTCCATGGGTAATGATTTTGTCTGCGTGCTATTGAATAAGTGTAAAAATTCTGCACTCGAAGGGTTTGCAATGTAGTACTAAGGAATCACCTCAGCTGTAAGCAGTAAAGGTTAGGGTTATTTGTCCTTCTTTTCTTCTGTTGTTGACTGGCATCCTTTAAGCTGTTTGTTACGAAGCAATGTTTTGTAGACACATAGTGTATATAGTCATCATGTGACACTGCTTCAAGAAGTACTTGCACAGGTTTCCATTTCTATGTGGCTAATCCATTAATTAGTACCAGGAGGGATACATGCCAATGTCTTGTTGTGTCTTCATTAGGTGGCATTGCCATTATCTCTTTGTACCAGCTCTTCTGTGAGGAACATTACCATTCTTGTTATCTTCTGGAGAATTTTTTCATATTTTTGGGTACTTGTGTTGTTTGCTCTTTTAATGTATAAAGAAGGGGAAAACGGTTTGTTTATCTACTTGTATTTTTATTCTCAAGGATGTCTTGTATCACTAGGATTCAAACTCCCAATGTCTCGCATGGCGAGCTAGCACTTATCACACTGTGCTACTTGTACATCAGTTAACAGAGGGCAACAGTATCAATGATTTATTTACGTACCCCAGGCTCAAGTGTTTTGTTCAGTCTATACCTCACTTTTGACCAAACAAAATGATATTGCCGTTTTTGACTACAGCACAAGGAAAACATGTACAGATACATGTAAAATGTGTAGGCAGGCCTGAGTAACAAACAGTTTCTTAACGTTGAACTTTTTCATTTTGCAAATATCGCAACACACCCCTGAATGTTCAAACGGTGTTCCAGCTAAGTTTTGAAAGCAAGGGGTCAGACCATTTATCAGGCATTTTTGTGGCCTGTGGGTGACAGGATTAATGGGGTTACACTGTATTAGCTACTATTCCAGGTCAACAAAATTGTGTTGGATAAATTTTTTTTATATTGTATTGGATTGTGTTATCATTATTGTTTTGTATGCTATTTTATTGAGCTGGGCTGTGTTTGTTTTGATGTCTTACATTTAACAACTAGACTACGAGCCCAAATTTTCTATGAATGAATAGTCACCAAGACCTAACAGAGTTGACTATTGCTCATACAAAACAAAGGTGAGTAGTCTAATTGTTTTAGTAGACACTCTAAAGTATTACAGCACAAAACCTACAATTTTGTCAATTTTCAAACCTAAGATTGAGAATAATATTCAGTTTAAAGACCAGTGCGCTTACAATCGCTGTCTTTCAGCAAATAAAAATGATGTGAGAACCAATCAGATTCGTGGAAGTATATATTTAGAAAACATCCTGATCAAACTAAAAAATTCTTTTCTTTTTTTTTTTTTTCGTCGTGTTGTTTTGTTAAAGAAATAGATTTACATGTTCTTTGTGTTTCTATCAAGTTTTAGTTTAAATCTACTAGCATTTTATCACGACTGCTGTTCTCTTATTGGCTACGCTACTCACTATCTATTCTTTTGTAGATAGCGAGTGGCCTAACAGTGTGTGGTTGTTAACAAAATGACAGCTGCTTCTTTGCATTTTCAAATTGTCTGTGACATGGATTTAGATAAAGTTTTGAATGACTAGTAGATTATTTTTTACTAAAACAATTAGATTATATGCTTTGATTTCTATGTGTGATAGAAATCTCAAGCTCCATAATTGTTATTAAATAATTGTTAGATATAAAGACTTGGAAAAGTTTGTGAAAACAGGGAAAAAAGCTGGGAAACACTTATCCAGTCCAGCTCTTGCTCCCACACCATTTCTTGCTCTCCCAAACTTCTTCTTGTGTTTGAATCTATTACCTGACAGAAACATGGGACATGTATTCTGTGTAGTAAGTATCTAAGTTGTGTCATTTTGTTCTATTGTATTGCACTGCACTGCACTCCCCAGTTAACAGTTGTCAGTTATATATAAAACAGTTGACTGCTGATAAGCCAAACCCAGTGATAACTAGAGTCTCATGCTTACTCAAAGCAAAACTGATTTCTCCTGGATATGCATCTTATATCTACTTCAATTTTACTTTTGGTCACTTAAACCCTCAACTCAATCTTCTAACTTAAACTCAGTTGAAGATAGTTTTTAATCTTTCTAGTTGATTTTCTGTATAAATTTACCTTCAGTCTATCTCCAACCTTATTTGTTTAAGTCTAATGAGTCAAAGTTTTCCTGTTATCATGGACAGAAATAGATTGACTGTAAAGCATTAGGGAGTATTGAACAAACTATTTCTGAAAATAATGGTAACATTTTGCAACTATATACTATAGTAGCCCACCATGGTATTCTGTTTATTTTACTTTTGTTTGTTTCATTTGCTTGACATCTTTCTTGACTTACTCTTTTGGCGGTATTGTCCCACTCATGCTTTCTCTTTCTTGAAGCTGATTGAAATGAACAATGTGTTATTCCCTAATTTTCAGTCATTTGTTCCCATATCCCAATAGTTCATCAAACTCCTGATACAACTCTTGATTTCCCTTGAGGGTTTGAGTTATAAAGAGTCAACTGTATTGTATTACATTGCATTGCATAGCATTATACTGCACTGCAGTGCACTACATGGTATTAGATTTTATACCATGCCATAGAAAATACTGCCAATCAGAATAAAGGAAGACCGTTGTATACTCAATGGTATTATATCTAACCTTACCATCTTGCATTACATGTATGCTGCATTGATTTTGTTGGCCACTGTATTTGGAAAGGCTATGTATATACCAAGAAAACACAAGTGACTTGTGGGATATTCCATGGTACACCAATTGAAAGAGGTTTCATTACAATTTTCAGTAGGAGGGTAATTGGTTTCCACAGGCGGACAAAACTTGTTGAACTGAACTTTTTATAAGAATAACTTTCCTGTCGATGGTCAAACCAGGCAGGCAAAATCATCCTCACATCCGGTCAATTTACCAGGTGCCCAGCCCTTAATGAAACCCCTGACAAGTATTGCATTGCTTTGTAACTGTATTGTTTGAGAAAACAATCAAACTCTTCGCCGTCAATACAACTGCAAAACACTCTGTAGGTCTCTACTACCAAATGGAATGGAAAGTGCATGTGATAGACTGCCCCCATTAAGTGCCCAACTACATGCATATATATCTGAAAAGAGCAGCTGAAAGGACAGCTGTACCATGACGATAAACCTAGTTTTTCATAGTAATAGGAGGGGTGATGCCCTCATAGTTAGCACGCTGGGCTCCGGATGAAGCGGTCTGGGTTCGAGTCCAGGCTGGGGACATTGTGTTGTGTTCTTGGGCTTACTCTCGCATTGCCTCTCCCTCCACCCAGGTATATAAATGGGTACCGGCGACCCTAATGCTGGAGGTAACTCGCTAGGTGTGTTGAATTTAACCCTTAGTTTAATCCTGGGATGGTGCTAATCAAGCGTCAAGGAACAGAATTTGATCGGAGGATAAACTTATTCCGTGGATTAGGATGATTTAATTGTGGGTTAGGGCTAATCGGCTTTCGGTTACAACTGGAACCTGGTGTATAAATGCGTACTGGCGATCCAAGCAAACTATAGAGCGTTTTCACTGTCACGCAATAAAAAATAAAGTCAAAAACCATTCAGGGGATAAACTCAAGAAATTGTGATATTATAGAAAATAAATAAAGAAGACATTTCTCCAAGTTTAAGGTGTGTGCGTTGTCCCAAAGTTGAGATATTCGTCGAAATGTTCCGCGCTAATGTTCAGAGCCTAGTATGGAGCCGTCATTTTGGTGTTCCTCTTTGGTACACCACTATGGCGGCTGGAGAATAGTGGTAACATCTGGAACTTACTTTGGCTATCTAGGACACTGATTAACTGTACTGAACAAACTAACATTTAAATAAGCACTTTTCTAAATACTCTAACGTCTTAAATGGCTAAAAATCACAAGATAAATACTTATTTTTCGACAAACGCGATCATAGCTTTATGTCACGCACCGCCTTAACTCTGAAATTCAAGATGCGCTGGTTTCCAAACGAAGGACACTATTGAGCTGGAAAGTTGTAAACAGGTATAAAATTAGTATCTCTTATGCCTGATGAGGATAAAAACTTTGGTGGCTCTTTAGTTTTGGATTTAAGATGATTTAAGATACGATGACGTCACGTGAAAACGTTCCGTAGTGTGAATTTTCCAGAATAATCACATGTGAACATCTCCATTTGACTTGTGAACTCATTTATATCGTGTCTAAAGTGTCAGAAGATCACAGACTTTAAAATTATATTGCATCAATTCTGGTGCTTTATGTTTGTTCTGATCTGCTGTTTTTCTTGCAAATCAGAAAAGTTAACGTCTTACCTAGTTTCCTTTTACGCATATGAACTTTAAGAGGTTGAGCACGTGGAAACTTTACTACTCGAGTTGTGAGGACGCATCTTTACATGAATCGTTTCATGAGAAGACAGCAGATTTAATACGAAAATTTGCATTGGATTGAAACGGGCCGTGTGTATAAAATAACCAGTACAGTCAGCTTTTCGGATGCAGGTGAAAGAATTCTTAGCCTTTTACTTTTGGCGAAAAAAGGGTTAAAGGTTAGCGGTGTAATATGCAATGTAAGTCACCAACGAAATGACAGTGAGGAGTGAGGGTTCAGATTAGAGCTGGAAAATCAGAAACGTTAGTTTAATTGTTCAAACCATAACTACGTACAAACCATAACTACGTGCACAGTTGTACATTTCGATTAAAAAATATAGCTAAAAATAGTTACCCACGCGTTTGTGATTAAATTCCGAAAGCACGTGTTTTCATTCACTTCCTGATTAATGGGAGGACAGAGCTCGTAACATTACATCATATAGTAGGCAGTCATTCCACTTTCCTGTCTTTATTTTCACATACCTGTTTTTATTTTTCCCTACAGATTTGCTGTAACAGACGATGGCACGTTCCTCTTATTTGAGATGTAGCTTTTATTTCCTCGGCCTTCTCTATTTTTCAGTGATCATGTATATATTTATATTGAATGCAAATCTAAAAAGGTATGTCTTACTTGCATGTAGTTTCTCTGATCTTCAAACGTTGGGACGGCCTTAACCACTTCTTGCACTTTTTATGGAGTAATTTCTATTCTAACTTGAGCACGATCTTCAACTCTTTCGGAGTCATCGTTGCTAATGCAATCAGAACACAGTGAAATCGCCAGGGTATCCTGTGCCTTCCCAGGTATTTTTGGAAACAAGTTTTCAGCGACCAGACCGAACCAAGCCAGCCCGAAAAAGTACATCAACAATAGCCCTTTTCACGGTTACCTTTGCTCATTTGCATGACAATAAAATCTAGCATGTATGTGAGGCAATTTTGGGCTATTTTGTAGTTTTAGCCCAAAATTGCCTCGCATCCACGTTGGGTTAGATTGTAATGCAAATGAAAAAATTAACTGTGAAAAGGGCTATTAAACTGAATTCAGTGATAAATAGCCACTGCATGTAGGCTCACTCAAGAGAGTGGCTGTCTTGAAAACGTGCTGGATAGACCATTTTACAGTTGTCTGTTCAGTGACCTACCTTTGAATGGTAGCGAGGCTGCAGGTGACCTTGTTTTGATAAAGACCACACTGTTTTTGTTGTGTAAATCAAGGTGTTCTTCAATCTCGTTCCCAGAGTCTTCGTTCCCCTTGACCAGCAGTTGGAAAACGAGAGCTCTGGGAGCAACCATTTTGAAATAACCAAATTCTGGTGATTCTGCCTAGCCGGTTTCACTGCGCAGTCTATGGCGCATGCCTGAAATGGTTGCTCCCAGAACTCTCGTTTTCCGACCGCTGGTCAAGGGGAACGAAGACTCTGGGAATGAAATTGGTTGTTCTTTTGCTAACTAGTTGGCATTAACATGAGAAAAGCAGAGAGGATGGACCAAAGCAAGGTCACCTCCAGCCGCACTTGCAGTTATAGGCCAGGTAACTAAGGACACAACTGTAGAATGACCTATTCCAAGAACAGTGGCGGATCCTGATCCAAATTATCTCCTCCCTTTCCTCCAAAAAAGGACTCCTTGACATATATTTTTTGCCTTGGGTAATGCTGTCTTTGCCATTCGGTTACCGATGGCAAGTCCCTTTGATCTGCGATGTACTACTCATGTATTAAGTTAGGGCTATATTGATCGGGGCAAGGAAATTTCGAAAGGATAACAATCTGAAGGAAGCACAGATACATAAAGGTCATAAGTCATACAGTAGTGAAGCTGTGCCAGGGGCGGGGCAGAAGACTCCTGAAATTTTCGTCTAGGCATCATCCAACAAAAAATGACGTCACATCCAGTTTAAACTGCGCTTCGTGGCTCGCTTCACAAAGCGAGAAAATGGCGTTTCGATTACTCAAGATTTCCCTGTATTTGTAAACCATCAGTTTCGTTTCATTTTATATTGAGTATGGAAGGATGTTGCAGACACATTACTTTGACTTTTGAAGCAAAAATTTCGGGAAAAGAGAAAAGTTTATTATTGTTTTGAAACAAAATAACGGAGAGCCTTCCGTCATCGTCGGGCGAATTTACACATTTGCAAAACTGGTGTTGTTCCGACTTTTGGTTCTTGTTGTTCTTGATTTAGTGATAACAATAAGTGCAATAGCCTATAATGTTAACAAAAACCTGGATGAAGTATTGCTGGCCATAGTTTGCACTGTGCACTACGGGAACATAATTAACAGAAGCCGTTTAGCTCTGAAAGTCGCTGTCACCAGAGCTTTTGTTGCTCTTGGCTCACGTGTATTGGTAGAAGAGACTAGCTGGATCGCATGCTGAAGGTCAGTATCCCACATTCCTACATCTCTTGTTTAAGATTGTTGTTTTCAGTAAGATACAGTACATATGTATCGGTAGTTTGGGGTCATCAGTCTCTTTCTCTTTGGTGAGTGCTTTTAAAACGCCCAGTAAAAACTTGATTCACGGCATGGAAACTTATGCCTTGCTGGATTGAAATTTGAGCAAGATTTTTAAGTTCTAGTCCTCTTTAAAAGTAATTAAATCAATTATTCAAATCCAAGCCATCAGAGGGAATCTGCCATTGAAGCTGCCCTAAGTTAAGGTCCTGTTTATGGACCTTCCCCTTTGAAAATCGTGGGGGTGTTCTTTGAGGCAACACAGGTCCCATTTGTATGGTCTCGCGTACCCGGGATAACCCTCCCCCTGAGGCAACTTTATCAAGTGTTTGTATGAGAAAATGTAGCCCATGTAGGCCGAGTAAAAGTTGACCCTGCATGATTATTCATAACTCTTATTGAATAATCAAATGTGCAACTATCCCTCTTTGTTTAAGTTTCCCTCACTCATTTGATCAGAGTGGGTTTTGCTGAGTTAATTTTCTCTTCTTTGATACAAATTGCTGCTTTAAATCTTAAATCTAGGCATTATGTGACACTCGCCATGCCAAAAGTTGTTCCAGTTAGGCGAGCCAAAGTGTTTATGTATATTCAAAGAAAAGTTGTTGGTTACTTTAGCTGCCAAGGCGAGTCAACTTGCCCACTTGAATTGTCTCACCCCCAAGTCTAGTTCATCATCCTCGTGTAAACGGTTGGTTGAATTTTGCAAAGAAATAAGTGAAAAGTTAGCTTCGCCAAGGTAACTCGGGGAAAGGGTTGTCTCTGGTACACAAGAGCCATTCTATTTTATTTCCATTTTCCCTCTTCCTCTTCCAACTGATTATGGGAAATATACTGTCCAAACTCTTTATGGGTACTGGTGTTTGAGAGTGTCATCTTTATCACTACTGTGGAATGTACCTCACCATACAGCCACCCCCGTTAACACAGCCACCTAGTTATTATGGCCACTCTATTCTGGCTCAAATAAAAGCTCAGTCGGTCATTTTCTTATTTATTAATTATACAGTCAGATTTTTGAGACCTGTTGGTGACCAGATTAACAGAATTCTGGCACATTGTAGGAGTAATTTATATACAATTTACAGCACGCAACAGGCATCATTTTGTTAGTGAAGTCCCATGCATATATGTAACTCTTGATTATTTTGAGATTTTATCTTTATTATGTCATCAAGGCAATAATATTTTGATTCCTGCTCCAGCAGTAGGGGGGGGGGGGGGAACTCTCCTGTATGTGCTATATACAGCTGTGCAGCCCCAAAGGGTATGGTTATTCAGCCGTTTTGGTCATAAATACTCTAGGGTAAGGCTTTTGCCCTCTAGTGTTTAATTTGTTATGTTTTTTAGAATAAGCTACCTCAATTTTCATCATTATTGATAAGACCATCAACAAAAGTCCTTCAAAACTTATGTTTAGGGCAACTGTAGCAGTCGCAACAGTCATAAATGGGGTAGGGAAAATCACAGATTATGGTCATAAATAGGTTAAGAGTTTAACTTTTGTGAAGAGGGCTGCACTGACCCCCACCCAATTTTTCTGGGATGTACAAAACACATTTTCTTAGCAGTTACTACAGTCTTGCTTTAGTAAATCAAAATAGTACTTGCTGCCAGGTACTTTATAAAAGTATAACCCCTCCAGAAGCCTTCACAAAGTACATGTAATATCTGGTGCTAACAATTTTTTTTTGTGGCTGATTAAAATTTGGTATTAAATTGTACTGAACTGGTGCAGATTTAATATACATTATATTTTGTCACACTTAGTTCACTTATTTTAAGACTACTCAGCAGCAACTAGTACCTCTTGTATGACCATGCAGTAACAGTATATTCCAAACAAAAAAAAAGTACATGTATATGTATTACTATCCTGCCTGGAAGAGTGTGTAGAGAGAGCACACAGTGCAGTGCCCTACTGTATGTCTTTTGTTAGGTATAATAATCTTAAATTTAGAAGACTCATATTGATCTTAGAATTCACAAAAAAGTTGATTTCTCGACAACTCTCCTTTAGCTGTGTCACTTCATAATAAATTAGCAGTTTGGTATGTTGTAGCATAGAACTTTAATTAATTAAGTTATCACACCGGTATCACAGAGGTCATGGGTTAGAATCCAGCTCACACCAATTTTTTTTTCTGGCTATAATTTCACCTTTGCTTAAGTTGTCTATAGTATGTTACAATGATCAATCATGTCTTTATAAGTTGATCAATGTGTATATGTCCCACTGACTTATACTTCAACATTTTATCTTAAAAGTTTGTTTATTTGTTTTATTGTGTGGTTCTAGAAAATGTCCATACCCACCCCAAGGAGATTATTGGAAATTCCAGGGATGGGGAGGGTCTCAAAAGCCAAACTTTTTAAAGAAAAGTATTAATAAAAATTGGAATTTCCATAGGGATGGGATGGGGAGATCTCTGTTTAATAAATACATAAATAATATGTACAGACCCATTATCTGATGTGAAGACTGTGCAATATATCCTGGCCAACGAGTTGCCGAGGTGTAGCATCCTTGTTATCAATTTCAAGTACCAAATTAAAGAAGATCAACATGTTAGATGGGAGAGGGGAATTTTTCAAAATATCATAAACTAAAAATATATATATTTTCCAAACTCAATCATGTTAGTAGTGTTAGTGTCTATTTATTTATTTATTTATTTATTTATTTATTTATTTATTTATTAATGAATACCTGTGAAGAGATAGTCATACATTCTTGCAAATATTCTGGGAGTCTCCCACATACCAGTTAGATCATCCAGTCCCCCAGGAAAGTTATGAAATTTATTGTCCAAGTAAACTACTGAACCATGGGCTCCAGTGGGGACAGTGCTATTACGATGCAATTTGCAGATGTGCTACATAATATGAGCTTAACAGTTTTGTTACCATGGCAACAGACTGCATTTCAGACCTTCCCTGGTATTCTAGGCTTTTCTGGCCACCTCATGGCCTTGATTAATGTTTTTCAAGCTGAAAATCACTGCATTATTGAAATTGGGTTAGAGAGGACTGGAAAAGATTGAGTTGCCAATTGGGAACATATTTTTATAGCCATATTAGTGTGTTGCCTGTAGAACTATAAGGCTACCAAGTTTAAATGATCTCTGCTGTACATATGGTCTGCACTTGATGTAATATTGGGTTTGGTGTATGACATCATCAGTCCTCTCGTTTGCATATATTTTACACATTTTAAACTTAAATATCTCCAGAATTAATGCAAATATTTGTTAAGGTAAACAGCATTTGTAATCTATAGTGGAATTCTATTTGATACTCCTAAAAATTCTGAATCAAGGAGTAAACATTTGATGATAGTAACATGCCAAATCATTGAGTCGAATTTATGCTGCTGACATTTACATGTACTGTAAGGTGTTGAAGAGAATTTTGCAGGGGAATTTGGTGTGTTTATTGAATTGCCAGAGGTTGGTTGACTGGTTTTGTTATTGCTTTGTCATTATCTTCCATGTATTTTTTTTTAAAAGCAGAGTGGTTGGTGGCAAAAGCAAAACTGGCAATATTCTCACTTCCTGTGTTTCTAAAGTCATGTTTTTAGGTTTTTGTGGTCAATCTATTAGTAGCTGCACTGTCTTAAATTACAATAGAAAAGATGTGATATTAATTATGTAAGTTATACTTTGGTATCGTTCATACCAAAATTATAGTATTTTCTGGTTCAATGTTTGCCTCTGCATTAATTTGATTAAACTACTGTAGTTTATTTTTTAATGGAATTTAATTCTGTCAAAAGGGAGGTGGGAATCTGAGAACAATAGTGAACTAGACCAACAAATATACAGAAATCTACCACCATTGCTTTCATGGCTGAGTGGAGATGAATCTAAGTCAGACCAAAATTAGAAAAAAAATTACTGATTTATTGGAGGGTTGAAATGGGATCCTGGCTATGGGAGAGTAGGAATTGGGGCTGAGGGGGGTGGGTGGTGTGCTTGTGAATTTAAGAACCTCTCTGAAAGTGACAACAAACTGTAAGTTTGAAAAGTTTAAAGCGGAGGTAAAAATTATACTTTAATATATCTTGTTTATTAAGGTGGTAATGAGCATAATACCCACTTAGGGTGAGTCATTGAAACAATGACATAATTTATGTTTGTCTTTTCTTAGGTGGTTACCTCCTGGCATATACACCCCACACAGGCATACAATGTTATGATTAGATGATGCAACCTGCTTTCCCATGTTTAACATACACGTAAGAGTATTGATCAGTGGACCAGTGTACAAGTGTGATTTCTCTACTGATAATGAGAATTATAATAAAGATACAAAGCCACTCTGGTGTGATTTATTTAATTATCCCTTAACGGTAAAGTGAACCAGTTAAACCAAAGGTTGCACTCTGTAAGATCAGGTGTACAAAAATTAAATAGAAAATTTCACTACATCAATTTTATTAATTAAGCATACTTCTCTGCAAAATATAGTTGATATTTTGTTGTACTGGTAAGAATATAATTTGGAAATTTTTTATGGGAAATGTTTCTATTTAAAAATGTAGCTCAGATGCCACAACTATAGTTCTTCTTTCTGTGGTGTTTTCTTTTGTGGTAAATTGTGAAAACAAATTATGTTGACCTACATGTAAGTTAAAAAAATATACAAGTAGTAGCTCTTCTGAAAAAAAAAAAGTCAATTTGTTGTTGTTTCTTCCTGTTCATATTTTCCTTGAACATTTTTATTTTCCTAATAAGTAGTTTAGCTAGCCATAAAAATGGTTTGTTGTTTCTGAGACCATTTTCAAGGTAAAAAAGTGATTTGTATATAAAATTTGAATTTTTTTTGGGGGGGGGGGGGCGGGGTGGGGACCTTTTCAGAATTTCCCTACAAAGATCACAAGGTACAAGGGATGGAGCAAAATAGAATTTTAAGTGTTAAAACATATGTTTTCATCATCAGTTTGGGCCTCTCTGTGAAGCTGCATAGTATACTTGAGGATCATGTTATACCCATTTTAATTCAAAATACAAATGGAAACTTGCATTGACAATCACTTAATCTCTTGGCACTGTTTTGTTTTTTAATAATTGCCTTTTTTCACAAAACAATAATTTGAACATCTTTGTTTCACAAGCTGGGAGGGGGGGGGGGAGGGGTATTCTACAAAGTTTTAAATGGAAAGGCCTTATCTCAAGGTCCATTATCCCTTACCCTTTTGTATACATTTGTACCATTTTGATAGAAATGGCACCTCTTTTGTCGACCTTACATTGCAAAAGGGTAAATGTACCCCTCTAACAAACCTATTTAAGAATACTGCATCCCTTTTCTATTCCCTTGGAAAGAAGTTAATAAATAATATTATAGAATCTCTTCATTCTGGCTGAGGAGAGTAAATGAGAGCTTTTCAACAACATTTTAGAACCAGAAGAATGGAATCCCTAAATGACAGATTTTCCTACCCTTTCATACACCTCAACTTGTGAAATCCCTATCATTAATTTTATACCTGAAGCCTGAAAAAGGTACTCATCGTGAGCTGAGCCTCCCCATATAGGTCATTACAGAGAGCCTTCCCACATACATAAGTCAGGAACTCTTGACAAGTACTGTAAGTAGATGCTGGCTTTAAGACTGGTCTGAGCCAGCTTCTTCAGTTTTTTAGCACAAACTTGTTGCTCTCTGTCAATTTCTAGTACGAAACCTTTTCTTTGCTGATCTGGTCCAAGTTCACAGACACTAGCATCACTCACACAACACTGACTCTATCACTGTCACTCACAGTCTGATTCTTCAGTTTCACTGCACCATGCTTCATCATCACCCATCATTGTTAGACATGAGTTCATTAGCTTGTAAAATTCACCAGCCTGGCAGTGTCACTGTTGCTATTGCCTGTTCCCAGACTTCCTTTTATGGCTAGGTGTAGGGGCATGAAATTTCAGTACTGTTAACGAACAATTTGTTTAGATGGCATATTGAAAGTGATGAATTACTGAAAATTGTCAGTATTGCTAGTGTTCTCTCGTTTCCTTAGGGATTGAAATATCTTGCTGTAAGATTACAAAGAGAAAGCACACTGAAATATAATGCTCAATTTTTTTAGTAACCCTTCAAAATGGGTTCCCAATATGACAGGGATTAATAGATGAGGAACTTGGTCTGCAAACAGGGCAAATGAGAGGGTTTGAAGAAATTAAAGGTGCATGCTTGACCTCAGTTGGGGGGGGGGGGTATTGGAACTTAGCGCTGCTGACGTCAAACACTGTTGAAACGGAAAAATAAATTTGATTATAAATGAGAAAAAACCACGACATGTCCAAATTACTTAATCGCCGTTAAAACTAATCCTCTTGCTTTTTTTTTAGGGGGTTCACGGCCTGCCTGTAACGAAGCGTTTATCAATTAAGGGATTGCTTAGGGAAAACATATCTTGTTTAAGGTTCTTAACCAATCGTAACATATTTTATGGCATCAGTTTGAGTCATGAGCAAACACACGAGTTTGTGTTAGTGTCGATCGGCAAGAAAGTTCTGCAAAGCGCGTTATGTGTGTGGGTCTATTCTTGCAGTGATACGATTAACAGCACTCAAGTACTCTCGAGTGTTTGGCAACAGTAAATTTTAAGAAAGGCGCTTCTGTTAATAAGGTTCCCCCATGTCTAGAAACCTGTCATTGTGCATTTTTCTTAGTGTAATGCCTACCTAAGAGAATAGGATATTTGAATTGAGTACAACTTACCTAGAATTCATTATTTCCACACAAACGATGACTCCTGTGGAATTCAGCGAGGAAGAAATGGCGACATTTCGTAAAAAACACGCCTTCAAAACAGCGTGTTTTTGAATAAATAATTACCCTGTCCTTCAAACAAACTGATATGACGAGGAAGAAGACAAAATTTTGTTTATCGTGGCCAAATAAAACGTTAAAAATATCCGGCCGATTGCAAAATATTACCATTTTACTTACTGAGAGAACGATTATGCCAAGTTCAAATTTGATTTTGCCGCTCAGCGCTCTTTTTTACCGGATGTGACGTCATTTTTTGTTGGATGATTCAGATACACAAAAAGTGCCAGGCGTCGCAGAGTGTTCTCCCCCGCCCCTGAGCTGTGCTCACGCTTGTTTTTGTTACATGTGGTGCAACAGCCGCAACTCTTTAATGACGTCGGAGAATGCCGAACCACAGGAGAAATAATGCTTTAAAATAGATTTGAAATTTGACACTGCTAACAATAAGGCGTGGACACACTATGTAACGCTGAGCGCAATATTACGCGCAACAAGTTTAGTGTTTGACGCACAAGTGAAAAATACCGCGCGAAAAATTCCACGAAATGTCTCACCGTGTGTCCGGGTAAGAAATGTATACTATCAGGAGCCATAATCGGGGACGGAGACCGTAAGTCTCGGGATTCGCGCGCACCTATGATATGGGACAATTTTTCCATTTTTAGAACAAATTGCGTCATCCTGACGTCATATATCCGCGCGGATTCACGCACATGTCGGAGGCTCTCGCGTGGATGTTGTCACGTTGCGTGATCAAATGGTGAGAGTTGAGAGATTCTCTTGCGTGTTTTTCACAGCGATGGCAGGGAATAAGGCAGGGAATACGAACCAGGGCGCTTATATGTAGTTTTATGCTCTGAGCTAACGGAAAAGGTGGGTTTTTCAGGGTCGAAAACAAGACCTCAATCTCGTGCTTGGAATGAATAATAAGATCTGCTCACGCTAGTTGTAAGCTTACGCGTATGTTTTTGCGTTTGTTCTGACTTAAGAATACAGCAAGAAAACTCTCTACTCTGGTATCGAGTTAATTTGTGACTTTCTCAGACAATGGTTAATCATAACCAAACCTGTTTTGATGGTTTCTTATTGTTTCTGCTTGTTTGGTGGGTTTGCAAAAGTTTTTGAAAGGAAAGTCTGACGCGTGCAGTTAGCTCATTTGCATAGTGCAGCTCGTGCACTTTCAAGTCCGAGTCGGTGTTTTCAATTGTCAACAAATCTTGACAAAGATTTCTTTCGTTATCTTTTGTGCTGAGAAGCTGCAACAAATTTCACGAACACAAAAAAGGCTACTAACATCATGTGTGTTTCTTCAACATAAGCATAGTGAAGTTTTACACTGTGAAAATGAAAATAGACAAGGAGTTTTGATAACTCGATCAACAAAATTGAAATCGTCATTCCAAGTTGATTAAAGAAAGCGTCATCGTAACTTTGCTGATTATTTCTGCTTTATTCACATATTTTCAGCTTAGCTTTTAATATGTTCTCAAACATTTATCAATCTTAAACATATCTAAAAACTATAGAGTTATTGTTTGAGTTCGATGTACGCTTTCACACGAAAGTGCGGCTGAAGTACAATTTGTCATGTTTACTGACTGTACAAAACACGCATCGGCGGGCGCTCTCATTCAACGACAACAGAGAATTTACTGGATTTTTACACAAGTAAAACTGAGCAGTATCTACGGACGTAAAGTTATTGGGCCTTGATGAAACGTCGAGCGTTGCTTACAATTCAAGCGAAACTCAAACTAGCAATTATTTTGTCTTACTTTTCGGTCGCGATAGATTAACAAATTCCTCGCAAGCGTGTGGCAAGAGGAGCTAGCTAGGAAACTATGAAGTCCTGAAGCTCCGCTATATCAAATATTTCCAGCTAGTTTTTTGCTGTGTACGGAACATATCTAAATTCGACACTGTCTTACTTCACTCAAACTGGAGAAGCTTACGACGAAAATACTTAAGCAAAATTCCAACAGACGTAAACGCGTTGAGTTGTGGGCCAAAAACATGAAAAATTTCGGGAATTTCGGACGCCATTTCCCCCGCGCGACATCCGCAAAAGTCCTCGCAGCATGTACGCGCGTGTGCCGCAGGCGATGGCGCAATTTGTTCTAAAAATAGAATTATTGTCCCATATCATGGGGACAACCCCAATATTAGAAATGGCGGGCGCTTACGGTCTCCGTCCCCGATTATGGCTCCTGATACTATAAATGACCTGACAGCCCGACCTTTAACCTTTCTTGGAATCATTTCTTCAATAAAACTTCTTCAAAGATATATACCCCATAACATCAGAACCTTTATTAAACATGAAAGTTTCTTGTCAAAATTTTAAAAAAGCAAAAAACCTAGTAGACTAGTATATAAGAGACTTGTATCAGGAAAAAGTGAACCACCCTACCAAAGTCAACAAAAGTGGCAGGAAGACGTCACTCTCACAACAAAACAAGAGTTCAACTGGAAAGAGGTTTACCAAATGGCTTTTCAATGTACAAAGAGCACAATTTCTTCATAGAAGAATATCAACAAACAACTTCTTGAAAAAAATTGGTCTCGTCGATAGCGAGAAATGCACTTTCTGCGAAAGAGAAACAGAGAAACTTGCACATTTATTTTGGGCTTGCCCAAAAACTCAATATTTTTGGAACAATTTTAAAGTATGGCTACAGTCTTGCCAAGTTATTGCCAAAGAGACACCCTTAGAGCCTGATACAGCACTGGGCCTAGGCCGGTTAGCTCTAAACATAAACTCCAAATTAACTTCTGCTGCTTAAATGCTAAATATTACATTTGGCTATGTAGACAGAAAAAATGTTCTCCAAAACTAAATGATTTCTTACTGTATTTAAAACATATCTATGAAATGGAAAAACATACAACTACAATTGTTTTAAAAAAGTGGGAGCCTCTGTTGCCTCTTTTGTAATCTCTTGACAACTTGACCCTAGTCCCCTGAAAACGAAAATAAAAATGAAAGGAAAAGAAACAAGGCGCATATATACCATGCATATTTTCTGTAATTTGCAACTCGGAATGTACATTAGTGGCAGGAGTAAACTGGTATGATCTTGCTGTGCTAGAATTGTAAGTAGCGCAAGTAATCTAATTATGTTGTAAGCAGTGTAAGTATTAGTATTGTTAGTAGCGTGAGTATGCGTATTATATAGAGTAAGTGTTAGTATCGTAAGTGGCGTAAGTAATAAGTTTTTTTGTAAGTAGTGTAAGTAACTACATTATATTGTATTGTAAGCAGTGTAAGTAGCAATTAAAAAAAAAAAAAAAAAAAAAACCAAGGTTAGATTGTCAGGTCCAGAACACGTTGTTACAATGAAAGGGAGAAAAATACAAAGTATTTTTTTGAGTTGGAAAAAAAAAAAGAAATGTTGTTGAAACGGAAACTTAGGTGAGTTTTTCCGCGTAGGGTTATAAGAATTTGGCTATAGGAGACCCGAATCCAGTTTGAACCTTTCATTTACTTAGAACCTGGGTAGAATATTTATCGAAAGGCTAACCTCAAGTGTGCCATGTTGTCTTCACAAAACTAGAAATTTTTAACCGCCTAAACGCCTCTTGCGTCTTTGTAGAATAATTGCTGCGAGATTCAATTAAATCGTTAACTATTTTGATACTTAAATAACGAACGGTTTAGATTTGACATAAACTTGCACTGATATCTTTTCTCACTACGGGAATATCAGCTGGCTTAATCTGTTTGTTTTGATTACTTATGTTTGACCATATGGTCTTTGCTAAGCGTTTGAAGATCTGAATACGAAAAAAAGCAGTGTGCTGTAACATCAATATTTCTCTTTACAGGTGTGAAAATTGTCCTTTTAAGGTGACAAATTGCAAGAAATACCACGCCCCATGGTTTAAAGAAAGCGTTACAAAGGAACTGAATGAAGTCCACCAGGAAATGCAAAAATTAGTCCTCCATAAACAGGCACCCTCGCCAAGATTGGCTCAGAAATTAGGAGAAATTTTACATCACCTAGACAACAAACGTCAACCGAGTTTAACCAGTGAAACAGTCGGCAAAGATGGTAGTGTGGATGTGTGCCCAGAGGGGTACCAAGGGGGTAAGTCTGGCTACCCTCTCTACGCCAAGAAGGGCTGGTACACCACCAACTGTACCAATGCTAAACCAATTCGTTCTGTAATAAGTATTTTAGTCAATACTGTGGCGTATCCCAAGGAAGATGAGAACCACGTTGAGAATGTTTTAAAAGGGATTACCGAGACTTACCCAACAGTTCAGGTTCATTTGGCAACGAGAAGTACCGAGATGAAAAAGGATCCCGAAAAGTATAACAACATTGATGTCGTTAGGCTGGACGATACAAAGCTAAGCAAAGCGTGGAACACACTTATAACAAGAACGTCAACTCCTTATGTACTCGTTGCGCGTGAC
>NC_138159.1:10668700-10671200 GCF_964199315.1 Orbicella franksi
AACTTGTCAGTAATCATCCACGCTCTGATTGCCTTTATGTAGAGTTCCATTGCTTCGATTGCATCAGATTGACTTGATGTGGTGTCGGGCTTGAAGGACAAGTAGAGTTGCGTGTCATCTGCATACGCATGTGCAACAGGTAGATGATCCTTTATCACCTCAAATAGCTTGCTAGAATAGATCGTAAATAGCAGGGGTCCCAGACATGAGCCTTGAGGAACCCCATGTGGCAGCTTGGAACTCTCAGAGAGACAGCCGTCTAAAAAGACGCTTTGCGATCGGTCAGAAAGGTAAGATTTAAACCACTTCAGAGCCGTTCCTGTGATACCAAAACTCGACTGTAGACGATGAAGTAAGATTTTGTGGTCCACCGTGTCGAAAGCCGCACTGAGATCTAGAAGAACTAGAAGTGTCACGTGCTGGCGGTTCATATTCATTAGTATATCATTCTGGACTTTTAGGAGCGCCGTCTCGGTACTATGGCATTTACGATATGCAGACTGGAGTGGAGGATACAGGCCAAGATCCATCATGTGGTTGTACGTCTGGTCAAATACAGCGCGTTCTGTCAATTTTGATAGGAATTGAAGATTACTCACAGGTCGAAGGTTTTTAAACCCCGAATCAAGGCCAGCCTTCTTTAGGAGGGGGTTGACAAGAGCTTCCTTCCATTCACCAGGAAAGTAGCCTGAGAACAACGATGAGTTAACTATGCGCATGATGACGGGGAGGAGCACATCAAGACAACCGACGAACAGTGATGTTGGCATGGGGTCCGTTAGACAAGACTTCTTAGCTGACGTCTGGATTAACGCCCATACATCATTCTCAGTAAGAGGGTGGAAGGCGCTTAAAGATAAACATGTTGGAACGACTTCTACTGCATGTGGAGTGGGTACTCCATCATCCACAACAGTGGCATCGATGTCTAAACGAATTCTGGTAATCTCACGAACGAAAAAGCCGTTGATGTCATTGGCTAGGGCCGTTTTGTCATGATAGTCAGGAAAAGATAATTCATCCTTTCTGGAAAGGAGTTTCTTGGTAGCTCTAAATAGCCTTCCTTGATCGGCACTGTTCTCATCGATAAAGTTGGTATAAAACGCCCGTCTAGCTTGATTCATGAGATGAGTCAAGTGATTTTTCTTAGACTTAAAGATAATCAGGTCTGACAGCGATTTAGTTTTTCTCCATCTTCGCTCGGCTTTCCGACGTATTCGTTTAGCGGCATCTATGTCAGCGTTGTACCAAGGTACCCTCGACCTAGCCCTCGAGGTCTTTGTTTTTAATGGCGCATTACAATTGGTCATTCTGGACAGAGTTTTGCTATAGTTACGTAAAAGCGCATCAACTCCCTCCGGGGTGACATTAGTTAACTCATCGGATTGTTCTTGGCATAATCCAGAGGCAGCAAGTCAGCTTTGAGTGAATCCAGGTCCACTGATTTGAGCCTCCTGTAAGTGACCTTCTTAGTTGTCACAGTTGGTTTATCTTGAAGTAGCTTGCAAAGAAGTGATGCATGGTCTGATATGAAACGATCAGTTTGTGGTGAATCCTGGATGATTTGGTCAGACCATCGGGTGATAATAAGATCTAGTGTGTGTCCATGAACATGAGTTGGCTGGGAGACGTGTTGCTGTAGACCAACAGACTCCAAGAGATCCAACAGTTTAAGAGAGTCAGGATCATCAACAGCATCAATATGGATGTTAAAGTCACCGGTAATCAGTAGCTGTTCCTTAGACAAAAGAATGGATTCAAGATAAGTCGAAAACTCGGTGAAGAAAACATTGGTTGACACTTTATGTTCATCAGAGTATGACGGACGGTAGATGATAACAACGCGGAGATTGTGCGAAGATGATGACGTAACAGTCCACTCAGAGAATTCGAATGATTCCTTTTCACCCGCGTCAACTTTCTTAACACCCAATGAATCTCGATATACTAGACCCGTTCCGCCGCCACGACGCCCAAGACGGGGGTGATCTATAAACTTGTACCCGTCGGGGCACAACTCCGCCCGTACAGCTGCATCGTCCGCACTCAGCCAAGTCTCGGTGACCGCAAAAAGATCAGCTTTGCAATCACATATATAGTCCAAAATTGCAGCGCTCTTGTTTTTAACCGAACGAGCATTGAATGTGCATAATGTCATTAGATGATTATAATATCCATTCAAGGATAATCCGGCAGAACAATTGATGTTGATTAAGTTCCCGGTATTACGAGATGGCATTGTCGATTGTGCTATGTGTCGGTAATCACTGCGCGTTGAAACAATAACAGGTATTCTTTCACCTGTGGGGCCGGGATTCAGCTTGAAAACAAGATCTCTAATTAACAGATCATGGAATGTGGCTGTTGTGTTGGAATAATAAGCCCACGGACGTCTATACCTTCGGATCTTGCGTCGCCTTTGAAATGAAGGACGGGCAGTAATATACTTTAAGACGGGCGCTTCATTAGTCTGTGTGATAATGTCATTCGATGACCAAGA
>NC_138159.1:10676200-10723700 GCF_964199315.1 Orbicella franksi
CATCAAATAAATCGGTCCTCGTCAAGTGTGTTGCTCACAAAGAGTAAAAACAAGCTAGTTGTGATGTAGTCAAATCTTGTCTTTTTGGTCGTACTAGTACTCGGATGCAAACTGAGGTATCTACTCGTTTATGATCGAGCTTTGCGGCATCGCGTGAATCAACTTCTCCCAGAACCAGTTGACGCTTACCCTGCGATACGTGTTAGTGCGCATGTACAGCTTCATTTCGTTGTCCAGCTCGGCAAAGTTGACGTCATCAAACAGGATGATTATTAACTTGAGGTGATCTTCCAGCACTTTATGGTGAGCTGTGCGAAACTCCAACATGCACCATTCACTCTGTAAGAAGTTATGAGATAGGACCATGAGCATTCGCCTACTTTGCTCGACGCTGTTCAAAAGTCTCGGTGATGAATACAGAGTTTGTAAGGAGGGTGGTGATTTTCCAGTCGCTGTTGCAGTGTGTTTACAACCCACTGACGTTCTTTTTCGCTGTACGATACAAACGCGTCGTATAGCTTGGTTGAATCCAAGTCATCTATGCGGTCAAATGGGTGCCAATTGAAGTGGGTGTTCATGAACTCTTAACAAAAGGATTCTGAGATTCATTCTAAGCGATTTTGAATCGCCTTATAATGTGCTGCTACACAGGGTAAACTGTCTCCAACTTCATGATCAACGCATCTGTAAATTCCTTACTACCTTGTACAAAAGTCTATTTTTCACTAGCTATCCGACCTATATGAGAAACATGTTCTCGTTCCGTTCTACTTCATACAACATGCGTGGAAACTATATACTGGAAATGCCCAAACCTAAAACTACAACTTTTGGTCTCCACTCCTTTACTTATCTGGCAACAAAAAAATGGAATTCTCTACCCAATTTTATAAGGTTATGTAACTTCTCAGACTTCAAAAAGTACATCAGTAAAACCAATTCATAAAACATGTAAATGACAATTTTATAATTAGTTAACATAAGTCAATTGTAAATATGTAAATAGCAATTTCTATTTTAATTTTTCGTTATCAAATATTTTGTTGCTCGGAAATATTAGCTGGTCAAGCTACTCTGAAATTCGAGCTTAAATAAAGTTTATGTATGTATGTATGTATGTATGTATGTATGTATGTATGTATGTATGTATGTATGTATGTATGTATGTATGTATGTATGTATGTATGTATGTATGTATGTATGTATGTATGTAACGCTTTCACGACCCTTTTGTACTTCTGTAGCAGGATAAATATAACAACATTTATGGCTAACAAACTCCCGAGGGTAACAGCTATGATTGTGGAAGTTCTGTCTTGTGTTATTGTGGTTTTATTGGCAACATTTCTGTTGTGCCCGGCAGTTCCGTTGCAACCGAATTTCTCGTCTGGCAAGGTGTAGATAGCTTTTACTTGTTCGGTATTATCCGACTCACAAAGAACATTTTCGATCTGTTCAACTTGTTGCCTGTGGTTGAGTCTCTGCAGCCAGTTCTTCATCCACCTTGTGTTACAACTGCACTTGAAAACATTATCATGCAATGCAAGATTTGTGAAAAGAAGGTTCTCGATATTTCTTGGCAAGCTTGTCAAGTTGTTTGAGTCCACATGTAGAATTCTTATCCGTTTTAAGTTGTTCACCATCATAGGATTTAATTGTTGGATCTTGTTGCGCGTCAAATACAAAGCCAAAAGGTTTTTCATGTAAGGATACACTGGTATGTCCCGGATGTTATTGTCTCTTGAGTTCAATCATGGTACTGCGTGACAATATTCTGGGTACTTCGGTGAGGTTTCTTCCCTCGCAATCGATGAGGATAGTTTGATCCAAACAACGCTCAAAACAAGAACATTCAACAGGACAAAACTTTGGCCTCTTTTGTGCAATTACGTAATTCTCATTAATTTCCAGGATGTTTTGGTCCCTCAGTTCTTCAGGCCAGGCACATTTCCACGTTTTAAACAGTGATTTCCAGGCGTGGTTGCTTTTTAAGAGCGTTTCTATCTTTTGTTTGATGCCTAATATACCGCAATCGCAGATTAAAAGATTCCCTGCCAAATCGATCTCGTATATTTCCAGAAAACGAGTAATTCTCCATTGTTTAACTTCACTTAAGCCTTGAATGTCCAACGTAGTGAAATTGTTATTTGATAAATTGAGCAGTTTGGACCCAGAGTCTTCAAAAGAAAAGTTAGCTATAAATGATTCTTCACTTAAACTTTCGACAACATCCAGAAAATCTTCGAAAGTCAACAAATTGTGGGAGAGATCAATGTTCGACACATTCCTTAGGCGAAATATTACAGAGGGAACATCGCTGAGATTGTTGCTTTGAAGGTAAATCTCCTGCACAACAGAATCATTTGAGAAAACGCCTTCGTCAAGTTTTGCAATTTTGTTACCCTCTAAGTTCACAACCTCGAGTGTGTCTAATCCGTGAAATAATCCACTAGGAATACTTCTGATGTTGTTATGATCTAAGGTAATCTTCTTGATATTTTTTAAGCCCTTTTAAAATATTTCCGGCGGGACGACTGACATGTTATTGTCTCCAAGTCGAATTTCTAGCAACGAGTTCAACCCTGCTGGAATTTTTTCGAGCGAGAGATTTGACAATGTAATTTCTGCCAATCTCGGCCACACATTTTCGGCGATAGAAAGTGTGTCCAATATTCCTTGCGGGGTACTACTGTCAAATTCAATGGCTTTCAGTGTTTGTACGCCGCTTTTTAAAGTTCCTTTCTCGTTTACAAGTTTTGGGGTTTGACGATTAATATCTGCTCCAAACTCAACTCTAAGAAAATCAGTCGCATTTGACCAAACAGCAAGACTTTGCACCGAGACGATGCACGGCCCAGCGAATGTCAAATTTGACAGAACATTTTTGTTTATCAAGGTATGCAAATTCGTAAAACATAGCTCTATCGGTGAGTTGCACTCTATCTCAATATCTAGATAAGACAAAGTGTCATTTGGAACTCTTGGCTGCAACACAGAGGCAATGTCAAAGTGGTATTTAACTGGTAGTTTTTCACTTTTAATTTCGCAATTCACCTTGTAAAAAGAAGAGCTGACTTTGCTGTGACATTGCATGTTTTCTTCAGAATTTTCCCTCTGGTCGTGGCCCTTCGAGGCCATTGTTAACAGCAGACAGACCAAAGTCTTTAACATGTCCTCGACGCGCGACATACACATCGTTAACAGAGGAAACCACGTGTGCAATTGCAACAGGTCTGATCAAAACTGCAAGTGTTAGAGATATGCAATTAAAAATCGATGCCTTCGTTAATCTACAAAAGTGGTAAATGCCGACAAGGAATTGGACGAAAAGAAATTTGCTCACCTGAAATCAGGGTTTCGCCCTTCAGATTTGCTGGATTTCGTTGTTAAAACTGTAAAACTCGAGAACGAAATGCTACTCCAGTTCCTCGATTGCTTGACCTATTTTATAAGTGAACAGGCAACGAGATATATTTAGATAATTGGGTCACTGTCTAAAAACGCGGTAATAGCTGTATTGTATAGGGAAGATATTCGTGTTTCAAATTTCCTGGCAATGAAACAAAAACACTCTTTGTTTCAACCGCCAATAGCACTCTGCTTGGCACACTGATAACAGTAGGTGACGTAACCGATATGTTCACTGTTGGTTCTTTATGCATTCATGCTATTAACAAAAGCTGCTTGTCGCCTTATCAAGATAATCCGTGAATAGAGATTATTAATTTGATTAAATGCAAATCATCATAGCGTCACGGCACTAGAAGACAGTATCTCTCCAGCCCTCACTCCCACCCTCACCTTCCCTGCTACAGGGTCTCGCAGCTCCAGGTATAAACTGTCACGGACTGAGTGCAATTTAGTTGACTTCAGGTTAAAATGTTTGCCCGGTGAGAGGTTTATTTCAGGGTCAGGTTTGTTTAATTGTGTTCTCTCTCAGTTGCTAGGATATTAAACTGCCCACAGAAAATAGCAGTTTTCCTTGACCTCTTCCAGATTGAATCATTTTGTCGTAAACAACATGGAACAAAATGAAGATATGATTAATCATTGCAGTTATACTCACAGTTTAAGCATCGTGAGATTAAAGCCTGAAAAAGTAGCTATGCGAGTAGCTATGAGTATAACCGGTAACCGCGAGCTAAACAGAATAGGGCCCAATATGTTTATATTTAGCGCTAAAACGTAATTTTGGGACTTCTCGGAAAATCATGTGCTTACATCAGGCCATGTCTACGTGCGAACATGCCACGTAACACGTGACTTTACCCGGAAGACGTTTAAAACACGTAGGATCATTCAATCGCGTGACTTCACTTGGGTCTGGAAAATATCGACAGTCACGCAAACGCAAAAAAGGAAAAAAAAAGAAAAAAAGCCTGACCGTGATATTTTTTGTCACCAGTGTGAACAACACAACATAGCAACACAGCAAGAACATAACAATACTTTAATAATAACCTTCTGTATCTGACATACTTGGTATAGATGAATATGCCCAAATGCGCAAATGTAGATAAATAGGAATGACATATTGAAGCACATTAATAAGCACAATGACATAAGACCTCCTTTTTGGTCGCGGTTTGTTTCTCGATATTGTGAACCGCGCTTTGCAAACCAAACCACATGGAAAGCCGAACCACATGGGCACAGTACAGCTTCGCTTTATGTAAAGCATCAATTCCCACACATACATTTTCCTGAAAAAAAACAGAGAATTGACGTAGAGGGAGTTGGCAGTGGGAGACTTAACAATTATTTTATTCATGAAAGAACGAACGAACGAATGTACGAAAGCAAGAATGAACGAAAGTAAGAAAGAACAAATGAATGACTCGCTGAATAAATAAATAAATAAATAAATAAATAAATAAATAAATAAATAAATGAATAACGACACACGCACGTTGTAATTGGTTGAAAGCCATGTAAATGCCATAAAAAGGACAACCCATGCTTTGATTGGTTAGATCGGGTTATGTAAGCTCAGGTAACAATTTTTAGGCCGAAGAACGACCGAGTTTAGAATATTGAGCAAAGTGTTTCAAAGTACGTGAGATGCTAGTTCCTGATAACAAGTGCGGACATCAGATGTCACTGACTGCTCTGTTGGACACAATATGACGACGTACTTAAAAGTACTGCCACTATAATACTGTAGGCTTTGTTCCGGTTAACTACCTGTAGGGCTGCGCAATGCTGCATATGAACTCCGTGGTGGGCCTCGGAGGAACATTAAACCTTTGAAAAGACTAAGAAATAGCCAATTCCAACTCCCTTTTTGGCCTCATGTTGTGTTTGTTTATTTCCATCATTTCAGGGTTAGGGAAAGGTGTCTTGGTAGCAACATCTGAAAAAAACTATCATGGCGTTTCATGTCACAAGTTATGTCGTGGTTTTCGAAACCATAAATTTTCGTTATTACAACCAAAACACACCTTTAAGGACGGTGCCTACTAAATACAAAGGTTTTTGCGCCAGGTTAGGACCTTGCGGAAAAAGTAGATCTTTGCAAGGGCTATCGGGATCCACAAAGAAAAAAGAGGGTAGCCACGCATTTTTTCGAGATAATTAGCCTTGAAGCTCAACAAAAATGCTGACATCAGCATTTTTCTGAAAATAGAAGGAGAGGATATTTCTTCACAGCTTTCTTTAGAATTCGCCTTTACATACAGAAAAGCAAACACATTTATAAAGATCTGAAAACTACATGGTAAATGGTAATATAAAACCCATTTTTGGTATGTTTTTAATAACAAAATCGTTGCAACAGCACTTTTGGCGTCTCTGAGAGCCTTCCTCTGTTTCAGCTAAAATACAGTCTAAATATCTTTTGCTCACAACCAGAAACTAATCACCTGTTGAATAGGCTCTCCACTTCCATTTCATAACATAAAGTATAGGGGTAACCACGCGTTTTTTAAAGTTATTGATCCTTTTTTAAACTTTTTACGGTGCCTGTTACATTACATATTCTGCCGTTCTGATGTTCTTGGTTTAAGTACAGGTTCATTAAACTTGATCTGGTCACAGTAGGAAAATTTTGCTTTCAATTTAGTCGTGTACTTGGTAGCGTAGTTGATTGCGTCATGTCAACCCAGCGCGCGCGTGGCGCTTAAACCATGCCTTGCGTGATGCGCAGAACGTGTGCGCACTAACAAAAGTAGGCACCGTCCTTAAGGTCATTCCACTGAAATAGAACCTGCACTGAGATTTTTGTGAAACTTTGCCTATTGATTGTTTATGTTATAGGAAACTAAATTTTGAAATAAAAATGAGGGGTCCCCATGTTCGTTTACGAGCAACAGCACCTTGTATATAGCCATATAAATCCTTATAATAGCACCATGATTGTAGTCACGATTGCTTACTAAATTCACGTTTCCGACGGTTGCTTTTTGTTTTACACTGAGAATTGGTCCATATTTATTTTTCACAGAGAAATTTATTACTCAATTCAAAACAACAGGAAAAAATGATAGGTCACCATACTCGTTTGCGAGAAAATGACGATTTACCTCTATGGCGACGTCGTAAAGAAAAAGCCGCCATTTTTTAATGCGCGCGCGCTAATCACGCGTGAAATTATGCGCAGTAGGGATGCGCAATGCAATACTGAGGAATAACCTTAATAGTGTTCGAAATGGTAACGAATAGACATAAGAAGACTGTACCGATGACAAAGGGGGAAAAATGGCATACATGCAGTCAAATCGTCCTTCGAGCATACCGATCATAAAGAACAAGTTAAATAGGCGTAAATATTTATGTACTCTCTACAAGACCTGCGTGAAAAGTATTCTTTAAAGAATTTGCTACCAAAACAAACATATCAAATCCAATTAAGGGTGCCCAACACCAAGCTAAAAAACTTGGAAATTTCGCTTGAACGTCAATTGGAACAGTAATTTCTCGCTTGGAACGGAACGTACGAAATTTCGTACCATTGGCTAATCTTTTCATAGGAAAACAACAACCGGATACTAAATTATAAATGGTAACCCCTAGATAATTAAGAATCATCTTCAAGTACATCTTTTAAAAACACGCGAAAACAGCATGAGCGTACTGTTTCTATACTACTTTTTACTGATCATAGCTGTACGTTTTTCAGGGGCTTTCCGGTAACCCGGCTACACAAATTTAATAACAGCCGGGGGAGGCAGGTAGACAGGCAGAAAGGGAAGGGAAATTTCTTTACTTTTGAGCAAAGACACTGAAACACTAATCGTTAAAAAACGTATTCGTAATTTCCGAAATT
The DNA here is from genome assembly GCF_964199315.1 of Orbicella franksi. Taxonomy (NCBI): domain Eukaryota; kingdom Metazoa; phylum Cnidaria; class Anthozoa; order Scleractinia; family Merulinidae; genus Orbicella; species Orbicella franksi. The sequence continues at coordinate 10,683,465 of NC_138159.1, forward strand.
ACTGCACTTATCAATGTTTACAACGCATCGTGAACACAACAAACTATTCGTATCATATGTGGTCAGCACTGTAAAGATGGGGTAGTGTCTGTTTCCTTTCTATACTCTTCTTTACGTGATGGAAGGAATCAAACCCTGCTACACATTCGAACACAACATGATGGTGCTGTTATCGGTTAATCCACGTGAAGGAAACACGCGAAGGGTCTCCAATCATTATTATTCTCCCATCATAGAACGATAAGAGCACGTTTCTAAGTCAGCATGGGGCCGCGAGAATGTGTTACGTTGCTTAGGAACGTCTCTGTCCTGCAACCTGCGGGCCTAGAAATCCTTGAATCCTTGCAGATCATTCCAGGATGGAGTGGGGTAAGTTTCATCTTCCATCACACAAAACAGCATAAATTAATACGAACAGGAACAAACATGAACGATATTCTTCTTCCGTTAAAAACAAAACCAACTGAAGCCATTGTGTTTTTTGTGTTTCCCTGAGTAGCGACTGAAGCCAAACAGAGCATGATGTCGTCTCTCGCTGAATCAAGACTTTTCGCGTTCGCGATGTTCGTAAATTTCACAGTTAGAACATCAGCGAGCGAGCAACGTTTTATGAAGAGCTTGGATGAAAGACTGTTTGATTGTCAACCTCTGACTCCTGTTTATCCTGTGAGAAAAAAATGTTTAGTTCCTAAGAAATGATTAAACAAATGGCTGAACTTCAACGCTAACGAGCGCGCTCAGTTTGACAAATGGCTCACCAGCAGGGTTCTATCTATTGTTTTATAGAAAGTACTGCTTGTCCCCGTGCAAGCACAAGATGCTAGTTAATAACAGGCAGCCCAACCCCCTCTCCCTCCCCTCCTCCAGCATTTGTCAGGTTGCGCTAACAACCACCCAACAATGGTGGAGAGAAGCACCGGATGAATCACGTTTCCTCCCCAAAAGCACAACACAAAGAGTCCAGCGGAGTCTCGAACCTGGACCATTGACCTAGAGACCAATTCAATCCTTGTAATTCACAAGCTGTTCACATTAGACTTTGGCACGTTTTTCCCAGCGCGACACTTGTACGTACTAAACGCCGCATGAAAAAGGAAAGAGATGTTTGTGTGTGTGTGTGTGTGTGTGTGTGTGTGTGTGTGTGTGTGTGTACACTGACTGCTCACTGATTTCAGTTGTCTTACCTTAACTACCTTCTCAACACACTTGACGACATCAGCAATCTGCTTGCCTTTGAACCCTGCTGCTCCAGTGGATGTCTTTGCCTTTTTCAGATCAAGGACAAGTTCCTGTCTGAAGAGTGAACAAATATTAATGAAATATGACTCACTTCAAACATTCATTATATAATGATCAAATCACCTGTTCTCTCATTGGTTGCGTACATTGTTTTCTGTACCACTGATTCTCAGGAGGCTAACATGTAGTATACTGCCTGCATGTACATGTACTGCATTTTGTTGGCTAACATGAATTTCGGATTCCCACAAACACTGTCGTGTCGTGTCTGCATCGGGTTAGGTAAACTCGCACACCAATTTCAGCCTTAATACTACACATGTTAAAATCTCACCAAGCTGATTGGCTGAGTGCAAGTCATTTTATCCCAAACTGCGCAGAAAGTTGAAATTGAGTGCAGACGTTGGGATTGACTGCAAAAAGCTGAAATTATATTACGTGTACCGAGTGGAACCCCGTTAATGCGGTCACCAACGGGCCATAAAAAATTGACCGTAATAACGAGGTGGTCGTATCAACGGAGTTGAGTTAAACTTCAAGATTGGTCTATTTCAAGTGACGTCTTGACGGACATCACAATTGAACTTCCAAACAACTGTTCTTTAACAAGAATTCGAAATGCAGGTATAATTAAAGAAAAAAAAGTTGAAACTTTAGTCAGTACATACAATTTATTATATGGCTTTGGCTTGTGGCCGATATAACGCACGCTCTGATTGGCTAAGAGCGAGATCTGAGCGGTCATTATGCAGCCGTAATGCCCACGGGCCGATTACGGATTATGCAAATTAGGAAGAGCCCGGCTCTGAAAATTCAAGCGCATTGAAACGATGAAAGCCAGAGAAAGTAAGTAGCTAAAAGTTTAGAGATGTTTCCTTAATAAAATTAATATAGAAGTCGTTTGTGACTTACCAGCCGGTAACCTTGGCGGACACTAGTGAAAAACAATCAAAGTTTGCCGAGTCTTAAAAGAAGCTAAAATCGCTAAGTGAAAAACACCATCGGCAGGTCTGTCATGCATCCTGAGCAGAACACCACGAAGAAACTTATAAGTTATCATCTTAGTCACAACAATTACCGAAATATTGAACTCCGTCACAGTTCTCATCGCATAGATTCCCTCGCTTTAACACAAGCAAGTGTAAATCAGCTTCCAGGATCATCAGACGTAAACAAATGGGCGGTTTCTGTTGGTAGCAGTGTTTCCGATAACTGCAGCAAGTTTTAGACGTTTACAAGGCTTGAAAAGTTCATCCATAAATCCCAGAATGAAGAAGGCGAAGATATGTTGTCGAAAACGAATGCAAAGATCGAGTTATTCTGAGCAGTACATTCTGAAACATTAGTTGGTTTGGACTATTTTGAAGCACTTTCTGTCTTTTCTATATTCGTTGACGTTTCGCCACAAAAGTCAGAAAAACTCCCCCATCAACTTGTGGTACTACGATACTAAAATACCTTTTTGAGGCTGTGACAATCACTTTTCCCGTAAAGAAATGTGTGTTTTTAACGGAATACGTAATACATTGGTGGAGTTCACTGACTGTGTAGTTTTGCATCGTTTTGCATTGGGTTTGAGACGATGAATGAATCGATAAACGCGCGCATCGCCGGATGTAAATTGACGACTTCCGCTCGAATAATTTTTTTCTTTTCCGTAATTCATGAGCCATATAATAAACAACTTAATAACCTCGACCGTTCGGTCGTTACGGCAAAAATCTCAAACCTCGGCCTACCGTATTGACCTCGCTATCGCTCGGTCAATACGGCAAGGCCTCAGTTTGAGATTTTCCCGTAACGACCTCACTCTCGGTTATTAAGTAGTTAAAGTGCACTAACCCCCAAAATTTTTTTTTCGCTAGAACGAATCTACTTATTATTTGAAATAGTTCTGCGAAAAAATTTTTGGATTCCGTTAAATCCTCGATTTTCTGTGCCACGACGAAATCTCGAAAATAGCTCCAAAACACCGCCATTTTGTTTCATGACCGAGTTTGAGGAAAATGGGTCCAGCGGCTCTTGTGACGTCTACCCAGGAAGGTTGGATATCTCATTTCCTCTCATTTCCTTCAGGATGGTGCAACACACATTCGAAAAGTGCGCAGAAACGCCTTCCAGAGGTGCTATCGGCTGTTGCAGCAATATTCCAGATTTAAAGAAAGATATACTGTACAATTTACTGACGATGATCGGCTAATGGTGCAATAAAGACGTAAACGATGGTTGATTTTGTCGAACCGAAACAAGCGAACTGAATCTGTGAGAACCATTGAAGAACTCTCACTGGAATTTGTTCCGCAGACTTTCGAACGCTATTTTCATAAATTTTCTGCTTAAAGCTAACCAGCAATTTGTAGAAATACCACCGACAACCTATATCTTCCAATCCCGCAGTATTTATAACATAACCTGCAAAGTTGTGTGATCCGGTCATGATCAAGAAGCGTTATACTGATACGTAAATAGATCGCAACCGTACGCCGCTAACCAACACTTATTTCTCTTTCGATTTAGATGAAAGTCGAAGATTAATCCTCTAGAATTACATGATAACAAAATTGTTAGACTCACAGAGTTTTTCGAAGGTTTGGAAATCAGCAGTGTGACAAAGATTCTGTGCAATAGCGTCGAAAATATGACCGCGTAACATTATCTGCGGACCGCTTAGGGAACACATCCTTTTCGCTTATCCGACGAATTGCACTGCAAACTTTGAGAACAATTTACATTGGTTATTTGGAGTTACGACTTAAAACGTGTGACAATGTGAAATCGGTAATTGTATGAAATGTTTCCTTCCGCCTTACTTCCCGCAGCTTCAAAAATACAGGTCCAAACAATGCGATTTTCAATCGATCGAAGCCAATGTTTTGGAGGTCATCAAGTCTCGAAAACTGCAACACGTACGTCGCTCTTATAAACATGAAGCATTCAACTGAAAGTAAAACACAAACTGGATTTAACAGAACCTTGACAAAATACATTCTCGATAAGGACAAATGTAAACGGGCTATAAACACGCGTGGGAATCTTATGTTTAGTTGACGAAATTACCATCCAAAGCAGTCCTTGAGTTTTCTTTCCTGCTGTTCGTTTGCCTGCTCCTCCACCTCGTATCTAGCTTTCCATTCCTAATATACAAGCAGCTCGTCCGCAAAGACGTCTTCCCCGTCGTCGATTGAAATATTGTAAATTGCTCTCAAAGCTCTAAGCAGTGAGTTCACAGTTGTCGAACGTGCTCGATTGAAGTTTATTTCAGAGCCTTCCGAATCGAAACTTAACTGACTCCAGTGACGAAAAAGAAATGACTCTGAGACAAAACTTGGACGTTTCAGTCCCAAAATACATCGGAACGATTAGTTTTGCATTCTATTTTCTCGAGCAAATACAGTGAGTTGACTGAGGCGCTATTGTGTTTGGTTCCTGGGTAGACGTCATCAGGTACCGCCGCCCCAGACTCCCTAAAACGCGGTCGTGAAACACTTAATCGCGACTTTGAAAGGGCATAGTAAATCGAGGATTCAACCAAATTCAAAAATTTCTTCGCCCAAATGCTTCAAATAAAGTCTAGATTTGTTTTAGCGAAAAAAAAAAATTTGGGGTTAGGTGCACTTTAATAAACAATGGAAAGATGAACATACCTGGTTCGGTTGGCCGTATTAACGGGGTAAAATTATAGAGGATTATATGGGTTGGGATTTCAGAATGTGCCCGTTGGCCGTATTAACGAGGTGGCGAAATTAGCGGGGTTTTCGTATAAGAACATGTATGGGCGTTTTGCCGGGGGGGTAAAAAGACTGGCCGTAATGACGAGATTAACGTGTTAACGAGGTGACCGTAAGGCGGGGTTCCACTTTATACATTTTAATAAATAATCAAATGATTTTTCTCGTGCAGTTTGTATTAAATAAGCACTGGTAAATTTTTCAAAGACTACAATTTACAATTTACAATTTACAGATTACAATTTTCTTCAGTCTGACAAAATTTACTTGTTACAGAAAATAATTTGATTACAAAATCTTTTTTGACTTTGATTTACAAAATAAATCATTTGATTACCTGTACTAAATAACACAAAACTAATTGTCCCTAGCAAAGTTAAATGCTGGTTTTAAGCCCCTTCCATCCACCCCTTCCCTTTTCCAGTTATACACCGTTTCGGACATGAGGCCTTCCCCATATAAAACTGATCCATTCTAATAAACTAACTCTCTCACCGTATTTCACATAGATGTGACCTAAAACAACCTTGAATATTTAACAAATAGATTCTGTATGTTGCCGTGCGTCTGTTCAGTAACAGATCACAGATGACGTCAAAATGTGGTAAGAACAAAAAAGTGGCACACGAGGTGATATAAAGACACACGAAAATTCTTACGAAGTTGTTTCAGCCCAGGGGTTTGACTAGCGTCATACGGAACTGCAACACTAAAATTCTACAGTGTGAGTGTTAGAGATACTGAGGGGAAACTTATCGCCGGAAGGTATTTCATGTTTCATTACTCCATTGGTCAGTGGTCACACATCGATATGAAACGATAAACAACTTCAACGATCATTACATTTACACAAGAAGTCTTCGAACACGCTCTTAGAACAATCTTCGCGGTAGAGGGTTTAAGATAAGATCTTATAAATTCCAACTGTTTCATACCCATAGAGGTATATGCAGGGGGGAGGGGGTTACTATTGGTACAGTATTAATGGTATTATAGTAAGTACAGCTACATGTGGTAAAAGGAAGGGAATGACAAGAGGCGTACACTTGAATTTATGTACCTGTGTTGTTATGGGAGGGTTAGTCATGTAACTGTAATGGTGTAGAAGCTAAGCATACCTGGACTTGTTTGGAAACCTCTTATGAAGCGCATCCATCAACTTGTCATAAGTAGACTTGCCACGTGCTGGAGGAGAACAGGAAGGGGAGGGTTGCTCAGGTTCCTCATTTGGAACAGGCTCTGTGTTCAGACCAGGGGGACGACGGAGCAGTGCCGAACCAGTTCGTACCCTATTATCTGACGGAATATTGGGTTGTACCACAAGGCTGGACAGATATTGAGAAATAACCTCGGTGGGAATTCTTTGAAATGCAAAATGTGGAGCCGGGAAGAACGCATTTAGTGGCTGTTGACAAGTGGAGGCTGACACAGTTGTATTGGTTGAAACAGGTGCGTCACCATTTGGTACTTTCGAAGCAATGTGTTGATCATTGTGAGGTAAAGGGTTGTCATCACTGAAGGCTGACGAGTTCTGTACTGAGGGTCGCTCCTCGGCTGGAGGTGACTGGGAAATAGTCGAGGCTTGTAACTTTTCTCCTACTTTCGAAGACAGAGGTGGCGAAAAAACGTCGTTCCCTGGTGGACTACACGAGGTTTCTGCTGACTGTAATGTTGAATAAGAGCAAGCCAGCGGTGAAGTTCTCGATATATCTCCTTGCAGTGCTGAGGCTGTGGTTGGGCAGTCAGCGCTATTCTTAGTACCGCCATCCTCTCGGGACTCTCCATCTTCTAGTGAATGCAAGGTATTAAATTTGTCCCTCGAACAAGGATTGTCAGTGAATTGTCTGTTTAAACATGGAACACTACTTAATTCAATATCACACAGTTCATTTACACTCCCAGGTGGTCTGCCCTGTGCTTTTTCTACCTGCGTTGGTTTGAATGGAGGACTTTTTGATTTTCGTCTTGTGTAAACTGTCCATCCACTACCACTCTCTTCCTCTTGATTAATTTCCTCAGAGCCTCTGTTCTCTATACGTCTGTTCATGCTGTGTGAAGATAAATAAATTATTCAAACATTATATCACTGTTGAAGTTTATCTTAGCTCAAATTACCACAATAATTACCCATGAGTTGCTGCCAACTGGCCTAGTGGATCAGTCAGTATAGCAAAGGTGCTCTTATCCGAAGGCCGTGGATCCCCAAATAGGGCACTTGACGCCATCTTTGAAAGCTAACACATTACTACTAGTTAGAACGCTGACAAGCAGGACGTCTTTAAGTTGACGGCCAGAGGCTGAAACGTTTTTGAGTTCAGAGTCCTGGGGTCCGTTTCTGGAAGGTCCCGAAAAGTTTTCGCACCCGAAAGCTGTAGCGAAATCTTAAACCTTATGATTACAGAGCTGTTTTATTTACATATTCTTAATATAAACAGAGGTTCCATTCCGTACAAGAAGTTTCAGGCGTATACATCTCTCTGTCTTTAAATAGCTATTAACTAAAAATGTCTTTTCGGGCCCAAAAAGTTTCCGGGGCTTTCGAGAAACAGGCGCCTGGTATTTAGCGAGTAAACTATGAACTCTCATTTTTTCAAAAAAAGTCTCGAAAAATACATGTCCCTATGAACGATTTAGTAGGGTTCCATGGTACATATGTTCTTCTTAAACAGCGAATTTAACAAGGGTAAAATTGCCTTCTTAGGCCTTCTTAGGTATGCTAGGAGCATGTTTATAACAACTGTTACATACCAAGTTTTACACTTTGCATCCTTATTAGCTTGCAAGAGTGCAGTTTTCATTTCCTGCAGCTGGTCGCTTACAAATTGCAGCTTTTCTCTTTGCTCTTTCATAATAGAGTTTAGGCTTTCGATGGCAACTTCCTTTATTTGTATGGTTCCCTTGCATGATTCCAGTTCTTCCTCTTTAGACTTCAGTTCCTTCATTATTCTCTTTGCTTCAGATTCTTTTTGTTTCTTCAGTGTCTTGAGGTCTTTCTTCAGTTTCTGCAAATTGTAAAAGAAAGTCTTTGTTTCAGTTGGAGATTTAGTCATTATAGCTTACATTTAACATTAGCTCGCAAGAGTGCAGTTTGCATTTCCTGCAGTTGGTTGCTTACAAATTGCAGCTTTTCTCTTTACTCTTTCATAAGTTCTGTCATAACATTGTCAAAGTAGCCGTGGATTCACAAGGCGATAGCCCAGTTGATTCCTAGACTACTCTGACAATGTTACGACGAAATTCATTGTCAATGACGGAACAGAGCATGAAAAACTGACGTCAATTTGTTTTAACAATAACAAAGAGGCATGAATTATAAATTCATGTGTCTGTACATTTCTACAATGACAATAAAAAAAAAAGCAAAATGCAATTTGGGAATAACTTTCCAGCTTTTCGCTACTTGTACTTTGTCCAGTAGTTTGTTATTCTCTCTCACATGGTCACGTATTCAAATTTTCGCTCATGATACTGACAGTGTTTCAGCTAGAAAATTTTACTTGAGGGCCAAAGTAACACCTGAAGACCTTTTATAGGGGCCAATTTTTTTTAGGAAAAAGCCAATAAATTGAAAGCTAAAGAAGAAAAAATGCATCAAGGTACCAAGGAAACTAAAGCAGTTTATTAGGATCTATGATAAAATTTAATAGTAAGTGGCTTTTGAAGTGTTTCTACTCAATAAAGTTTCTTTTGAATCAGTTACCAGTATGAAGGATCCGCACATTACAAGAGAACAATCCATAGGCATACATGACGTAGTCAATGATCAAGGGTTTGCAATGCATTAAAGGGCGATTTCAAACACGGTCAGCCATTTGGAAGTTTTCCGATGTAAAAGAATCAATAAAGCAAAACAAAAGAACGGATTGACTTCTTATTGATCGTCAACACAAAGACATGCAGTCGCCATTATGGCGACGAAACCAGAATTGTTGGTCGCCAAGGATGAAATGTTAGTTGCATTGGCGACCGTATGTGTTAAGCCTGCAGTCTTGTAAAAGGGGCGACCACGCACCGTTTACAAGGGTCTTCATGATTCGCCAAACGAAACAACAGGTATACAACACAAACAATGCCCCTAGCCCTAAAAACAAAAGAGATGCAGATTAACAAGAACAAATCAAAATAGAAGTTTTAAAGAGGTGCAGGTCATCTGTGTAAAAGGAAAGGGCCAAATTAGCCCTTTTTTCGTTTTTCTGAGGGCCTTCTCTGATTGCAACGTGGGATTCCCACGATGGCGCGCTCTGGCAAAAACACTGTGCTCATAGACATGAAGGCATGTAGAAGATACATTTACATGTACATGTAGGTATAACAACAATCTGCAATCTCATTACCCTGCCATTGATCGATGAAGATCAATGATGGAAGCCAGTGGCTAAACTGAACTAAACAAAGTAGTAACACATTACAGTAGTGTGCATACAATGATAATTCATTGTAGCTATAACCTAAGAGTTGGAATAAATAATCTCTCCTACAGTATAAGAAGGGAACTACAGGTACAGAATGTATATTACTCAATACTGTACTAAATATCTATGTTCTACCAAATTTTGAGAAAAGACGTAAGTACCTCAATTTCCTCTGTCTTGCAGTTGAGCTCCTCTTTTAGCTGCTCCATAACTCTTTTGTGGTTATGTTTTGTATTGGCTGACACGTCCTTCTCATTCTGTAGACTTTCACTAAGTTCATCGACGGCTTTCTTTTCCTTAAAGTACAAGTCTTTATAGCATAACTCCACATCATCTCCTGCAGCACTCTCATCAAGTTTCCACATCATGAACTCCTCTGCAAAAGCTTCTCTGAAAGCATCAACTTGCACCTGTGTGGATTGCTTAAGAAAGCCATGATCTTTTTCGCATGTTTGACTGTGACAATCAACTGTTATGACCTCAGTTTGAGTACTAGCATGATTGAAAACAATGGAAGCTCTTTCCATAGACTCCACAGAGGAAGCTGTATTGCCATGCAGTCGACCATGAGAATAGTCAGCTGAAACTCCTGCTATGTTAAACGTCTCAGTTGGAACTACTGGTTTACCAATTTTGATGCCATTTCTCCTGGCCAGCTCCTCAAAGGTGTTCCCTTTTGTTTGCGCTGCTACTTCACGGATTTCATCACTTGGATGATATATTAAATAGTCATCACTGGTAGCAGGTGAAAGAGATGACGAAGATGAAGCATTGGATAATTTACCACTAACTTTGATGCCTCTAAGCCATGCACTTTCTTGAAATCTGGCAATTTGTGGATCTTCCTCCAATAAATTTGTGCCTGTACAGAAATCATTTTCTTGTATATTCTCTGGCGCAACAGAGTCAGAACTTTCAGAGCAAGACGCTGAAAGCCTGTCAGTTTTTTTCTTGCCTACTTTGATCCCATTTAGCCAAGCCAGTTCCTCAAATCTTGAAATCTGTGCATCTTGCTCAGTACAGGCATCTAAGCCATCTGCTTCAACGACTGCCGCTGTTTCAACTCTATGTACACCGGGGCTGGTAACAGAGGAAATGCTGCGTTTTGGAACACTGCCAACTTTGATCCCTATTTGGCGTGCAATTTCTTCAAATGCTGCAATCTGTGCATCTTCCTTCATAGAAATTGCAACATGTTCAACGTTGAGTGTGTTCTCTGATGTGGTAACGTTGTCATACTCTTTACCTTCCTGTATCATTCCAGTTGTACATGCCGACTCTTGCTGGTTTTCAACTTTTGATGTGCTTTCACTTTTCTCACAAACACACGTTTCTCCTTCGGACTTAATCTCTACATTTCCATCTTCTTCAGTTCTCAAATGTATCACCTCAGAATCAAGTTCAAGTGTATGCTCGAAGTTATTAACACCGTCTTCATTTGTCACCGCTAAATCAGTCATTTTCGTTGCTGTTTCAGGGATCTGAGCAAGACTTTCTACTGCCCGTTTAGGTTCTTCTTCCTCACCTACCACTGTATGGGTTATATTGCTCTGTACTTCTTGATCTACCACTAAATCCGTGTCCTCTTCAACTTTAATACCACTCACTGCCGCCTTGCTTTTAAAAAGGCTAAGTTTGTCAGAAGCACGTGACTTGGAATTGTTTTTACTTTCAGACAGAAATTGAGATGGAGCACTAAATCCTTGTCCCTCAGTTGCATGTTTCTCATTACTAAGCACGTTATAATAATTTCCCACTGAGGAATGTAAAATACCTTCCCTTGTTTCCCCATGCCATTGTGGTGATCTAGAAAGTGATGTCAAATTGTGATCTTTATTTGAATGTCCAATGTTTGAATTGTCTGGCGGAGGTGTCCTTGAACTAGATAAACTGGTGCTCTCTGTTTGATCCTTCGAACCTACAGATAACACAAAACAGGAATTAAAAAATAAAAATACAGGTGTAAAAGGCGACCAACTAACTGGGAAGGAAGTAGATTTATTTTGATATAAACCTTAAAATTTTACTTCGGCTCAAAAGTTCAAAGGCTCAGGGAAATAGAATGAACATGTGCAATAAAAAAATTACAGTTATTGTGACAGGTATTCATCCTGTTATATTGACGCAATTTCCTTTGTTTTTGTTTTTCTTTTTTCTCCTGGAAGCCTTAGAGCCAAGTTGATTGTAGAATTTTTTTGCCAAGTTGATTGTAGAATTTTAAAGTACATGTACATGTTTAAAAATACGCTACAGTGCATTAACATTTGTCCTGATGAGTTTTAATTCCTTACCACTAGTACATATTGTACATTACTTTGTACATTACTTTATACATTTCTTAAGGCAACTCACCCAAATGGTGAGGGCTGTCATAAAATGGAATCCCGGCAACAGTGAAATTTTGATTTCAAGTATACAAAATGTAGCTGCAAATGCATGTACTTCACCAAACAGAGCAGAACTAAAATGTACAGGATGCAAAGATTGTGCACATAGACTGTGTAAACATGTCCATGCAAGATCTGTTGCATCCTTCAAAACCCTTCCCAGTCGGTTATTATTACATGTACAGGTTCATGTAGTTACAAGTGAAAGTCTACATGTTTGACTTCCTCAAAGTCCTTGCTCTGGGCACACTATTTGCACTCTTTTGTAGAGACCAGTGACAGATCCTGATGTACAATGTAGTCAATAAAAAGAGGGATGGGGGAGGGTTTCAAAAAGAGCAGCAAAGCCTTTTCTTACCTATTAAACATCTGGGTTCTTTTCTATTACATGTATTGTATCTCCTACATTGTACATCACTAGTGTCTCCTGATCATTGGCTGGTACCTTTTCCATTGTGCCCACTATTGGAGAAGCCCACTACTGAAGTCACATGTGCAAATTTACATGTACATGTGAGGTGTTTGCCAAGGTGACAACAGGGTCCAGCTTGATGACCAATGTCAGGAGCCATAAAGCAACTCTCTTTGGTTGACATTTTCTTTCAAACCAGCTTGATTTTTATTCCCCCTTTAATTTCAAACAGTACAGCTCTATCATAAAATTAACCAAGAAGACCCCAAGAAGTGGGTGTTTGTAATGATGAAATAAGACACTCTTTAGAACATGTAAAATAAACAATGTTAATGAGGTTGCACATCATTTGTGACAACATAATGTATGCAGCCTAAGAATAAAACTTGAATGAAGCCAGTTTCTCTACAACCTCTGCAATGTGTGACAAAACAAATGAACTGGCTTGACTATGCTTACATGTAGTTCTGTCTGAACACCAAGTGGCTATTTTCTTGCACTCAGCCCCATAGTGGGCAAGGTGAAATTCATTATTTCTAAAATTAATAATGAATTTACACTTGGCAAAATGAAACTTCGTTATTTCTAAATAATGAATTTACACACTCAGTGAAGTTTATTATTTCTAAATAATAAATTTACACTCGGCCAGGTGAAGTTTATTATTTCTAAATAACAAATTTACACTCGGCCAGGTGAAATTTATTATTTTTAAATAATGAATTTACACACTTGGTGAAGTTCATTATTTCTAAATAATAAATTTACACTTGGCAAGATCGAACTTCATTATTTCTAAATAATGAATTTACACACAATTCGGTGAAGTTCATTATTTCTAAATAATGAATTTAGACTCCTGGCAAAAGAATTTATTTATAAATAATAAGATTTACAAACTTTATGATATGTAAATAACTATTTTAGAAATGACTTCATTTATAAATAATTGAAGTTGAGTAGTTTATTATTTATATATAACTCTATGGTAAAAGATATTTTATAAATCAGGACGAGCCTAAAATAATTATTTACATATCAACAGACAAGTTCTTGTGTCTTATTTATAAAAAAAATTTCTGGCATTTCCAATTATTTATAAATATGGGAAAATGGCATAAATTCGGTCTAAATAATAAATTTACAAATGGTGCCCCATAAGGAAGTGATGAAGTCAGTCACTAAGTAGGAAGATACACTTGGCAGTGGCTTGTGTTTCACCCTACACTTTACTCTCCTCACTTCCTTGTGTGCTTTTTAACAGGACAAAACCAAGGTCAAGCCTTTTAAATGTATTTGTTAACTTAATAAGTGAAAATGAAGAGCACATGGGTTTACAAGTTCAAAACTTTTAATCAAATGCATATTTAAACCACAGCATATTTATATACATTTTACTTGTACATGTACCTGGCGCACAAACTGTTATTCCGTTTCGCTCTGCATTCTTTTTAAAGTCTTCAAGAGCATCCCCTTGTTTAACTTTTCCTGCAAATGATTTCCATTAATTAGAAACTATCATTAAATATTTTAACCTTCTCAAACTCATCAATAATTCGTCAAGTGTAAACAAAGGATATCATTGCCTGATTAATTTTCACGCCGAAAAGGACTTTGTACCAGTCTGTAAATTATGGGATTATTGATCCCTATAGTCAGAAAAAGCACACCAAGATTCACAAAATCCCCAAGTTTAGTGTTAATCAGGCTACTTTGACTGAGATACAGCCATTTCAAAACGCCAAAAATACACAGAAATATTTGGTCATCTGGACGCAGCATCCAGATGGCCATACATTTTTTAGTAAATTTTGGTGTTTTCAAACGGTTGTACAATTGTATTTCTCCGTTTTCTAATTAGCTTTAGTTTTGATTGAGAAGATATATCAAACACTCAAGACAGTGTTTGACCACATTTCCAAACACCTCGAAGTTCGTCAAAAATATTCTGCTGCACGGTGTATTTTCAACCTCTCTTCTCAGTGTTTGGAAATGTGGTTGTAGTGTCTGCTGGGCTGCCTGTGGCTGCCTGTAACAAATATTAAGGGATAGGTCTTGTTGTTATGAAACACGTGTGCGTGAAAACGGAAAAGCAAGGTTATACTGTCTTCAATGCGTCTTGAATGCGAAGAAAAGAGTATTACAACTGGCGTCGAGGATGAAAACCAATCATCAATAGTCTCCTAGAGGAAAAGTACCAGAAATGGCGGTAAGCATCAAATTTGGAAACATTAGTCTGTTCGACTGCAAAGGCAACCCAACTAGCATTGGTCCAAGATGGCGGCAGTGGAAACGTTCCTTCGAGTTCTTCCTTGAAGCTAAAGGTGTCAAAAAGGATTCCCAGAGAAAGGCACTGCTCCTTCACTGTGCTGGGCAAGATGTACAGGATATTTTTGACACCCTGACCGACCCAGGACCGGTTCCAGAAAACAACTCTGTGTACGCAAAAGCCACGAGGTCACTAGATGCACATTTTGTACATCAGGTTAACATTCCTTTTGAAAGGCACCAGTTTCGTCAAACAAAACAGGAAGAGTCAGAAACAGCGGATCAATTCGTGCTGAGATTGTTTCAGCTGTCGGAGAACTGCAAATTTGGAGAAGCCAAGGAGGAACATATCCGTGATCAATTGATCAACAAATGCAGGTCACACAACCTTTGCAAGAAATTGCTGGAAGCAAGCGGAATGCTTACACTCCAAAAGGCACAAGATTCCAAGATCAACGGAAGCAGCTGAAAGTCAGGAAGATTGATAGAGAATGATTCCAAGGGTGACAGTGTGCACGCATTGAAGGATAAACAAGCTGATTACGGCACAAGGAAGAGAGGAAATTGCTACCGATTGGGTTGGAAGGCCACTTCGCATGAGACCCGGAATGCAAGGCCAGATCTGTTACTTGCCAAAAATGTAAGAGGACTGGACACCTCACAAAGTTTTGTAGGACCAAGGGTGAAGATAAAACCAAGAAAGGAAACATTCGTCGCATGACTGAGGACGATGACTTTGCATTTACAGTTCAATTAGGTGCCAGAGACATACCAACAGTTGCCATTGAACTTGGAGGAGTACAACTGGAGGGTGTGCTTGTTGATCAAGGATCCAATTGCAATGTAATTGACTGGGAGACATGGGAGGTGCTCAAAAAGAAGAAAATCAAGTGTAAGTCATGGAAATCAAACAAGAAATTGTACTCCTATGGCTCTGAGGAATCACTCAACACTGCTGGCGAGTTTGAAGCTGAATTGCGTTATAAAGATAGACAAGGTGCTGCACGTTTCGTTGTTGTGGAAGAGAAGGCCAATACTCAGCTGACAGACCTCTGAACTGTTGGCAATATTGAAAATCGAGATAAACTATGTCAGTGAGGAGAATTTGCTGAAGGAATTTGAGGGGATTTTTGTTGGAGTTGGAATCTCAGAGACTTTCAGGCCAAACTTCATGTTGATAAATCAGTCCAGCCCATTGCCCAAAAGTTGAGACCCTCACCATTTGGATTAAGGGAGAAAATTGAGCAGAAACTAGAAGAACTTGTAGGCCATGACATCACTGAGCCAGTTGAGGGGCCAACCCCTTGGATAAGCCCTGTCGTCACAATCCCTAAGCCTTCTGGAGACATTGGGCTCTGTGTAGATATGACAACAGCTAACCTGGCCATAGTAAGTGAGCGCCACCACATACCCACAGTTGATGATGTTCTGTACCAACTCAATGGGAGCATGGTATTCAGCAAGCTCGATCTAAGATGGGGCTTTCATCAGATTGAATTAGAAGAACAGTCCAGAAAGACCACCACATTTATCACCCACAAGGGGCTGTTCGGGTATAAATGCCTGATGTATCAGTTCTGCACCAGAACTTTACCAACATACTATCCAACAAGTATTAGAGGGGTGTGAAGGTGCTTACAACATTCATGATGACATCGTTATTCATGGTCGTACTGTTAAAGAGCATGATGTCAGGTTAAGGAAGACCTTCAAACGTATTCAAGAAAAGGGCCTTACTTTGAACAGGGACAAGTGTGCATTCAGCATGTAAAAACAGACTTTCATGGGATATTTATTGTCCAACCGAGGGATCGGGCCGACAGAGTTGCGTGTGGAAGCAGTCATTGACGTAAGAGAGCCTCAAAATGCAGAGGAGGTACAAAGTTTTCTGGGATTAGTGAACTTTAGTGCCAGGTTCATCCCCAATTTAGCATGCATTACTGAGCCACTTCACAGGCTAACAACGAAGCAAACTCCCTTGTGTGGGGCACAGAGCAACAAGGTGCTTTTGATGCTCTGAAAGACAGCTTGGCAAATGCAGAAACCCAGGCATATTCCGACAGCAATGCAGAAGAAACCAAACTTATCACAGATGCTAGCCCTGTGGGTTTAGGAGCGGTCCTTACACAAGTTCAAGGAGGATGCGAATGAGTACACTGTACACTCTTGCATACACTAGCCACAGTCTAACAGATGTTGAGCGTACTAGGTACTCTCAGACAGAGAAAGAGGCACTCAGACTTGTCTGGGGTTGCGAGAGATTTCATGTGTACCTGTATGGAGTGGAATTCACCCTGCTGACTGACCACAAGCCATTGAGGTTATCTACTCTACTAATTCCCACAATTCAACAAGGATAGAACACTGGGTCCTGAGACTGCAGTCATACAGGTTCAAGGTGCAGTATACATCTGGTAAACAAAACATTGCTGACCCACTTTCATGTCTTGGAAAAGGAAAGGGGGTATGCATGAATGATGATGCAGACGAGTTTATCCAGTTTGTGGCAGAAATGTTGATACCAGCAGCTATGTCTGTGCATGAGGTTGAAGAAGAGTCATGGCTTGACCCAGAAATTTCACAGTTAAGAGAATGCATCACAATAGGAGAATGGGACAATGCCCCACCACAGTATAAAGCCGTAAGAAGTGAACTTTCCATTCTAGCCAAGTTAGTCCTAAGAGGAACATGATTGCTTATCCCAGTAAAATTACACGATAGAGTGGTAGATCTGGCACATGAAAGACATCAGGGGTTGACAAAGACAAAACAGAGACTCCACAGCAAGGTCTGTTGGGCTGGAATTGATAGACAAGTTGAAGCAAAATGCGGGGAGTGGGAGTGGGGGCACTGCCATATATGGGCTATATAGGTATGTGCCACTGTGAAGGGTATGGTTTTCAAGCAGTTTACTCTAGGATAGGGTATATAAATCAGAGCGTTTGGGTCTAGAATAGGGTATCATTTTTCACAAAACTGACTGGTTGGTTGAAGACTTTATCTAGAGTAATGAAACCAGGAATTGCCACTCAAAAATATAAAAAAAAATCAAATCGGCAAGTTTAAATTTTACACAAATCAGCCTCAACAGTGTCGATTGATGGGGGGATTTGGGGAGTTAACTCTAGTATAGGTTAGCAAAATTGAGCTGAACTAGCTCTGGTATAAGCTGAGGGTTCCAGGGTCCCAGTGGCACATCCCCACCCAGAAATTCCCAAAGTACCCAAGCCCTGCCATGGTTGCCAGTTGGTTGGTTTGCCCACACCACCGGAACCCTTGAAACATACTGAGTTCCCCAGTCAGCCCTGGCAAGATCTAGCAGCAGATTTGATGGGGCCCCTACTTTCCGGAGAGTATGTATTTGTTGTCGTAGACTACTATAGTCGTTACTTTGAAGTAGACATCCTCAAGTCTGTAACATCTGCCACCATTATAGGAAGCCTGGAGAGAATATTCTGTATGCACAGTCTCCTGCAGTTGCTAAAAACAGATAATGGACCACAAGTCACATCCAAGGAATTTGGAACATTTTTGAAAACAAACGGCATACAGCATAGAACCTCCACGCCCTTGTGGCCCTAAGCAAACGGGCAAGTAGAACACCAAAACAGAAGTCTACTCAAAACCTTGAAGATTGCCCAAGCAGAAGAGAGACCGGGGCAGACTTGGAAATGAAGGTCGGCCGATTTCGCTTAAAATTGGTACACAAAGTCGTTATGTGGACTTATGTAATATGCCAAAGTTTCAGGTTCAACGACCATTTTTTAGCCGAGTTCTGGATATCAGTCCCTCAGGGGTCCTCAGAGGCTGATTTTTAGTGTAATTTTGGCACTTTTCATTCTCTCTTTTAGCAACGTAAAATTAATTTCAGGCAAAACCAAAACCATATTTGTAACGCCCTATCGTTAGGCTTCTATGGGTAAAAACATTAGCTCACGGGAAGTTTTCGTTAGCCTATGGCTGTGATCACAACTTAGTCCTATTTGAAGCATATAGGGAGCAACCGGAAATGGCCTGTTTTTTAGACCGCATATTTTCCATGCCCATTTTTTATATCATGAAGTCTTAGTATCCCTGCAAAGTTCAGCCCTTAGTTTAGTAATACCAAGAAAAAATACTGAGGTTGAGGCTTTTTTACTACGAAACATTTTTAGAGAAGTTACCTACTACGCACTTCCTGTCAAACTCTTAATTACTTTTTAGGAGAGATTTTTAGACACCAGCTGCACAATTAACAAACAATCAATGATCCCAAAGTAAATTATTTAAAGGAAATATATATTTTCGAACTAGAAACTAGAAACTTTCCTACTGACGGATTTGTAACTAAATTTTATGTAGCATTTGTACCCTGTACCCAGGGGACTGGAAGGTGAGGGGAAACTTTATACGTTGATAACAAGAAAAGTAATCAAAATGCAATGAAACAAGTTGTTTACTGAGTGTATAAGTTAGGTGGGAAAAGCTGAGAAAAAAAACCTTATTTATGGGACTCTGCCTTGTTTCCATGGCAACCTTGCTTTGTTAGGCATAATTACCCTAAGTTTGACTTTTCTCATCTAATTCTCTGTTTTTTATTGACGTTTTCAAGGTTTCTTGGGACAAACATATTTTTTTTGCACCTTTTAATTCCTTTAGTACCCTTTCTCTTCTCTTTTAATTTTGTTATACCTGGCAAACTGAAATGATATTTTGATTTCATTAAATAGTCATGAAATCCAGACTGGTGGGTTCGATATGACGGATGTTTTGAAATTTATGACATTCTAACGTCACGTGCTTTCATAGCTGACTGTTCACCATGATTAGAATTTTAAGTCTTGAGTTTTTTTCTCCTTCCCCCTGCCAGAAGATCACAAATACCTTGTGTGACTAGTGGTACCGAAGTTTCCGACTTAACTGTGACGCACTCAGAGGTGCTTTCCTTCAAGCGTCCGTCCAGGCTCCTCTTTGGTATCGACTCTAAATAAGAATATCATCTTTACAATAGAGATTGCAAGTATTAGTAATCCTTGTGATACAATAGAGGGCCAAATTACTTCCTATTTTCGCCAGGAGATTACATTGTTTGAGCATGACACGCGAAGCGTCTCTACTCTGATTTAATATTGGGCATGTGAAACTACTTAATTCATCACCAAGCCCTTTCAACTTTTCAAGTGAAACAACATCCAATATGGCGTCGAAAATGTTAGAAATTGAATTGTGGGCGGGTACTGGGTAGACAATTTAAGTTAGAGATATTTTGTTTCAATGTGTATGCAGATGATGATGGAACAACGATCCTTGAACCAGTGGAACGAATTAAAGACATTAAAGCGTGTAAAAAAATCTTTGAACGTGCAAAATAAATTTATGTCTGATGAACATGCATGCAGTCACTCTAACCTTGGATACTTATGGATGCAATAGGTATTACAATGCCAAACGCCTGAAATATGCTATCTGAAATGTCAGCGGTAACCTTCTTTGATTTCTTCAAAAAGGGTGCTGACATGGCCCACTTTGGTCACGCAAACGAGTGAATTTTCGGCGGTGACGTGGGCAGTCTTCTTTAATTCATACTTTAACTTCCATTCGGGGAAATTTTCAACTCTATGGTAAGTGGCCAGTTTATTACCACCAGTGCCCACTTTAATTTGGCCAGCAAGTGGGTAACATCTCAATCTAACGTCACTAACGGGAGAGTCACAGCAGCCTCTGGCGGCTTGTTATCTCGTCCCCTGCATATGTCATGTTCTTTCCAAACGGGACACTGTATAATCATGTTTTCAGTTTTCGAGGAGACTAAATTGTAACAGCCAGACTTTTTCGGTTTAAGCAAGCTCACTCAAATGAAACAAATTCACTTAAAGAATGGATAGATTTAATAAGTTTAATTAATTGATCACAGATAGTTTCTTTTCTTGTAAATAAACAATCCAGCAGGTAAGATGTCCATGTGCTGGCCATATATTCATTTCACGGTTGCATTTTATCAATTTACAACAGACTGAAGTAAACACATGACAGAGTAACGCGTTCGGATTCTATACAAAACTGACAACTGCCTAGCACATAGCACAGTCGCGGCCTAATGGTTGTTGGGAGCCGGTGATTATCATCTTGTTCAGGGAAGAAGAGCAATAACCAATTTAAGCTCCAGCAGGAATGAGGCACTGGACTTTGTGACGACTTACCATACCACCTACACCAAGCATACTGGTCGTCCTGGGGATTATCACTTCTTTTTTATGGAAATCGGAGTTAAGGGTCAGCAATTCTACGCTAGGGTGCTATAAGCAGTAGTCTTTGAGGGAAAATCCACTCCTCCCCTGTCCTATCTTTGGATATATGCAGTACACCGATTTAGTCTGGATCTGTGCGGACTGAGAAAGCAGCAAAAGGAAAATCCCGATAGAGAAAGGGAAAGTGTGCCAATGAGTAACTTTCTGGTAATTTAGTCAGACATTCAGCGACTTGGCGGGGAAAGCGGACTGTCTTGGACTTCCCCAATTTATAATACCTAGGCCGTTTGCACCGGGGGACTGGGTATGAATAAGTATTCTGTAGCATATCCATTCGTTCTTTAGGTTCTCATGCAAGTTCTATACCTGATGATTCTCTGCAGTATCAAGGAGACAAATCTAGACCGGAAAAAACTGAATTCCAAGACAATCATACCCAGCAAACTTCAGATAAGTTGGCGTGTCGTGACCTCGTCACGTACGGTATGAACCAACCTGAATTTTCATTACTCACAGCGATGCACTCACGATCAATTTATCGCTGGGGCTAAGGTTTTTAATGTTGCTTCACTTTTAATGGATTATAAGAAAGGGGCGTGCCTCTAAACCGTATAGACTGGAACAGTGAGACTGCATTTAATTTTACAATTAGCTATAAATATATTCGAAATTTATTCGAGGTTCAAAGCGATTTTCAAGTGGTGTCATGAGAGACGTGATTGCATTTAGAGTGACTGATAAGTTGTTTTTCTTCAGAAAAGAAGTCCAGCAACTCCATTATCCGTAATTTTCAAGACTTCTTCCACAAAATTTGTAACCGTTGCCGGACCAAAATTGATCGGTCATAAAAAAGTCATGAAAATTTCTGATTAACGGCAAGCCTTTTCGGTTAGAATTAACTTCACAGTCTCTAATTCCCGACTTAGAAGAAAAAAAGGTATTTATCGAGATCAAATGGCTGATTTTTACAGACACGCTTTGTTGAAACTTAAACCGGAAGTGGCCTGGTTAGTCATCTTCTCGTAAGTTTTTTCTTAGTAAAAAAGCCTCAACCTTAGTATTTTTTCTTGGTATTACTAAACTAAGGGCTGAACTTTGCAGGGATACTAAGACTTCACAATATAAAACATGGGCATGGAAAATATGCGGTCTAAAAAACAGGCCATTTCCAGTTACTCCCTATATGCTTCAAATAGGACTAAGTTGTGATCACAGCCATAGGCTAACGAAAACTTCCCGTGAGCTAATGTTTTTACCCATAGAAGCCTAACGATAGGGCGTTACAAATATGGTTTTGGTTTTGCCTGAAATTAATTTTACGTTGCTAAAAGAGAGAATGAAAAGTGCCAAAATTACACTAAAAATCAGCCTCTGAGGACCCCTGAGGGGCTGATATCCAGATCTCGGCTAAAAAATGGTTGTTGAACCTGAAACTTTGGCATATTACATAAGTCCATATAACGACTTTGTGTACCAATTTTAAGCGAAATCGGCCGACCTTCATTTCCAAGTCTGCCCCGGTCTCTCAGGCAGAAGCTCTTAAAGGTAGAGATGAGGAGGTTCCTAACAGCCTGCAGGACCACACCTCATAGCAGCATTGGAGTCTCTCCAGCCAAATTGTTGTTTAACAGAGAGATATGGTCAAAGATCCCTGAGCTGACAAAGTGTGAATACGTTGACAGTGAAGCACAAGACTGCGATGCAGAAATGAAACAGAGGAGAACCGACTATGCGGATGAATGAAGGGGAATGCAGGAGAACAGTCTAGCTCCAGGTGACCAAGTGCTGGTGAAACAAGGGAAGGAAAATAAGCTGTCAACCACTTTTGAGGATGCACCTTACAAGGTCACCAATAAATATGGCAACGAAGTCACAGTTACATCACCTGAAGGAGTTAACTACAAGAGAAATGTAACTGAGGTGAAGAAGTACCTGAAGGCAAGCGATGGACTAGACCAACAAAGTACAGGAGACAGTGTCACAGGTGGAACTGCCGAGTCAGAGGTTCCAGCATTACCCCTGAGGTCAACTAGAGAAAGGAGGATGTAATGATCAGCGGTATTTCGTATTAGTACAGAGTACAGACATGCGCATTGTACCGGGACTCGGTAGCCACGTTGGAATAAAAATTTGGATGTTGTTTACTGGAGCTGTGTTTATCCGAATCCATTGTGCTCTTAGAACAAGATTATTACAGAGGACACCAGAGTATTTATTAAATGATTATGAACTCAGAACACTTGGAGTTACTTTAGTTCGACTATTAACTCTATTGGACTTTACACTCTATCGATGTTAGGAGTGGAACACTTTGAGTTACTTAGTATGCTTATGAACTCTGTTGAAACGTGAACAGCAAGAAACAGAACACTGAACAGTGAACTTGTTGAGAGTTTTCCAGGTCGAAACGTTCAAACAGAGTTATTCCAGTCATGTTGAAATTTGTTAACCAGTTAATTAGTACTTTAATCCAAGGAAAAGAAGGGCTGTAGTGTCTGCTGGGCTGCCTGTGGCTGCCTGTAACAAGTATTATGGGATAGGTCTTGTTGTTATGAAACACATGTGCATGAAAACGGAAAAGCAAGGTTACAACTATACTGTCTTCAATGCGGCTTGAATGCGAACAAAAGAGTACTACAGTGGTCAAACACAGTCTTGATATATTACATCAAATTCAATTCAGAAGAGTACAAATGCATGTAACATGCAAAATAATGTTGTGTCCGGAAAGGTACCAAGACAAACGACATTAATGCAACATGCTTTAATACGGTTTATTCCTACAGCTAGCACAGTTCTCTCCTCTACCGCTGGTCAGCGGTCAGTTAGGACTTCATGTTACTACATCTTCCTTTTTCTTTTAACTTAACTAAATGTCAATAAGCACATCACTGTTTTCCAGTGTCCTAAATGAATACTAATCTTAGCATTGTTCAATAAGTCTTTCCGGTCTTCTAAGAGCTCCTCTAGGTCTAAGGCGGGTCAGCAATGGTTCAGGCTGTAAGGGCTCATTTACTGCTGGTTGGTCCCTAGGAACAAGCAGTTTTCCGTAGTCCTCTTGGCTGGCTCCAAGTGCTGAGGGAACGTCTGGGCTCCTCTCTGTTGTTGGTGCTGATTCGCGGCTCTCATAGCCTTCATTCTGGGGTGAGACTGGAAGTCTTCCTTCAAGAGCTCTTCGTGTCATCCTCCGGTTCCTTCTGACTTGGCCATTTGAGGTCTGTATGACTACAGACTGTGGAGATTCGTGTTGCTTAATTACTGTCCCTTCTGCTTTCAGGTCGGGAATCCAAACGCGGTCACCAGGTGACAGCTCCTCTCCCTGTACTACTCTGTGTCTCTGGTCATAGTTGAATTTCAGTTTTGCTCGGTACTCTCTCTCTTTCCTTCTGATATGATCATAGTCAGGGGTCTCTGGCTTCAGCTCATCCGGGTGACAGGGGACTCTAGTACGTAGTTTCCGACCCATGCTTAATTGTGCTGGAGAGTAACCATGATGCAATGGAGTATCTCTGTAATTCATGAGAGCCAAGTATTCGTCACTGCTCTTATTTAAGACCATCTTCATAGTTTGGACCGCCCTTTCCACTTCACCGTTGGACTGGGGATATCTTGGAGATGAGGTAATGTGCTGAAACTGCCACTCAGTGGAAAAGTTGGCGAACTCGCGTGAATCAAACTGGGGGCCGTTGTCAGTAAATAAGATGTCCGGAATCCCATGTAGACTGAAGATCCTCTTAAGCTGCAGGATAGTCTGGGAAGAGTTCACATCCTTGGACAATAGGCATATCTCTACATCTCTTGAAAAATAATCTACAGCCAGGAGGTAATGTTTATCCTTGTGCTGAAAAAAGTCTACGCCGACTCTGCTCCATGGTCGATCTGGAAATTCAGTACCTTTCATTGGCTCAATGCGTTCTCTGCGATATTTCTCACATGTGGCACAGTTTTGCAGAACCTTTGTGATGTCTTGGGAGATTCCA
Source organism: Orbicella franksi (assembly GCF_964199315.1). NCBI lineage: Eukaryota > Metazoa > Cnidaria > Anthozoa > Scleractinia > Merulinidae > Orbicella > Orbicella franksi. The sequence goes on from NC_138159.1 coordinate 10,708,118, forward strand.
GGCCACCACACCGAGGAGGCTGCATTCGCACGTGTTTTGGTAATCCCTTGATGACCATCATGTAGACGTCTCAATACATCCGCTCTTAACCTTGGAGGTATAATGATTCGTCGTCCTCTCAGGAGTAGCCCGCTGTGGAGGGAGATGTTGCCGCGTTCACTCCAGTATTTAGCTACTGGTCCATGGACTCTTCGTTTCTCTTCAGGCCACCCATTCTGTACATACTGCATCACAGTTTTGAGTGTGTCATCGTTCTTCAGCTCAGAACGTATCTCATCTAACTGCTGGTCTGAGGCAGGTTAAGTCACTAGTACAGCATTCACATAGCCCTCAACTTCGTCATGTAGGTCGTTCCATGACTTAGACTCCTGGGCTTTACTTTCTTGTGGGGAACGAGACAATGAATCAGCTGTATACAGAAGTTTACCAGGAACATGCGCGATGGCAAAGTCAAACCTCATGAGTCTCATCCTGAAGCGTTGTATGCACACTGGAAGCTCGTCTATCAACTTAGTGGAAAACAACTGAATCAATGGCTTGTGATCTGTTTCTACTTTAAATCTCATTCCGATCAAGAATTCTGCCCAGTGTTCAAGTGCCCATGTGATAGCCAAAGCCTCTTTGTCAATTTGGGCATAACGAAGTTCGGTCTCGGTCATTGATCTGCTAGCATAGGCCACTGGCCTCATCTCGCTGGATGGCTGCTTCTGCATAAGGACTGCACCAAGTCCAAAACTGCTAGCATCCGATGAGACCATGGTCTCCTTTTCCGGATCGTAGAGTGCAAGAACTTGCTCAGATGCCATGTCTGCTTTCAGCTGTTGAAAGGCTTCTTGTTGGGCTGGGTCCCATACCCAAGCACTCTCCTTCTTGAGCAAGTCTCTTAAGGGTTTCGTCTTCTCAGCCAGGTTTGGGCAGAACTTCATTAGGTGGTTGACCAATCGTAAGAAACGTCTCAGGCTTGCAATGTCCTGGGGTTCTGCCATGTCAGTGATAGCTTTAACCTTTGAGGGATCTTTCCTGATTCCTTCACTGTCAATGATTTGGCCCAAGTATTGCAACCTGGTTTGAGAGAATAAACACTTCTCAAGGTTGAGCGTGAGTTTCCTCTTCACTAGTCTGTCAAGGACTTGCTTAAGTCGCTGATCATGTTCTGCTTGGTTTCTCCTGATGACTAGAATATCGTCCATGTGGTACTTGACCCCCTCTATTCCTGAGAGTTCCTTATCCATCCTCTTCTGGAAATATTCGGGAGCCGATGATATGCCAAAGGGAAGATGCTTGAACATGTAACGGCCAAAGGACGTAATAAAGGTAGTTAGCTTGGCACTTTCTGGATTTAGGACTATCTGGTGAAACCCTGAGTTAGCATCGAGTTTGGAGAATACTGATCCTTCTGTGAGGCTTCCCAGTGTCTCTTCAACTGTTGGCATTTGATAGACTTCTCGGCAGACTGCTTGGTTAAGCCTTGTAAGGTCAACACATATCCTTACCCTTCCGTCGGCCTTTGGCACTACCACAATCGGCGAACACCATTCTGTCGGCTCATCTATTGGTTCAATAACGTCCAGTTGCTCCATATGTTTGATCTCCTCCTGCACTTTCTTCATTAGTGGCAGTGGTATTCGCCTGGGAGTGGTCAGACAAAAGGGTGTGGCCCCTCCAGTTTGCCAAGGCCTTGAAAGAGTGTCGGGTACTGCTTGACAATGTCCTCCTTTGTCCCTGATTGGAGTGGATGGTTATCAGGCATCTGATTGACAGCTTTGACACTGTACGTCCCAGGGATTTCATGGATAAGGCCAAGACTTCGGATGGCAGGTACCCCAAGAAGCAGCTTGGATGCTCCTCTGACTACGTACACTCGTTCTTTAATGACTGTTTCAGCTAGGGAGAGGTTCATGACTGCACATCCAAGGGTCATCAGAGGAACATCCCCTGCTCCAACAAGTTCTCTGTCAGATTTTGAAAGCGTCCCATATGACGACTTCTAGATGGCCTCTCAGGCATCACAGACACTTGTGCTCCTGTGTCAATGCACCATGTCAGCATGTCTTGGTCTTGGATCTTGAGCTTGACATGCCATCCGGGGTCGGACCTCCCAGTTTGAGGGTTTGCAACTGGTTCTGCCATGGAAGTATTGGAACAAGTGGGTGCGGTAACCCCTCCCACGAATGTGGGGCTAAAGGCATCCTCAGTTTCGAGAACTTGGTTGACTGTTTTTACAGGGACACTCTTGCATATGATAGGGAAATGTCCCATTTTATTGCACTTGCTGCATCATGTGTCCGCAGCTGGGCAGTTCCTCCTTCCAGGGGCATGTCGGCGGTTGCAATAACCACAGTTCCGGCCACTTGTTTGGAAGGGCTTCCTCTTAAAGTCTCGCTGGGTCCTTTGCTCTGTATCTTGATCAGTGATAAGGTCTGGCCTGTTCCCTCGCGGTGCGACACTCTCAATCTCTGAGGTTTTTGATTCTTGTAACTCACGTTTTGTTGCTTCCTTCAAAGACAGGATCTTCACTGCCTTTTCGAGTGAAAGGGCTGCTCCTTCGTCATAGAGTTTTAGCTTGTAGGTGTCTTCCTTGCAGGAAAAGGTGAGTTTGTCTGTAACTGCTTGCTCACAGAAATCGGCTGGAAACTTGCACTCGGCGGCTCTTTCTTTGACAGTCACGACCCATGAATCAAGGGTCTGTGTCGGCTCTCGTTTAAGGTGAATCCAAAATTTCTCTCGCAGCATGAGTTGAGGGTCTCGTTTTTGAAAGTATTCATCAAACTTTGCCATAACTGTCGCATAGTTGTCGGGATTTTCGGCTGGAAGTTTGTCTTCGCCTCCGGCAGGGTCGTCACGCTCGGGTAAGAAGATGAAATTTGAGTAAATTTCCAAACATGGCTCGCCGATGTGGTTTAATGGCAGCCCCACTTTCATTTCATCAGGTTTCTTTGCAGCTCCAATTGCCTTGAGGTAAATTTCGAATTTTTGTTTCCATTTCCCCCATGAATGAGCGGGATTTCCCATCGAAATTTCCAGCAGTACCGGTGGTCTGGCAAATGACACACTTTCCGCCATCTTGTTTGAAACCACGTGTGTAGGATCCGCGTGCAGTTTGATGGGTCAATTTGCGTATTCAATCCATTCCTCCGACTGGTTCGATCTCAGCAGCTGTAGGCTAGTAGGACGATCTCGCTTCTGACACCATGTTGTGTCCGGAAAGGTACCAAGACAAACGACATTAACGCAACATGCTTTAATACGGTTGATTCCTACAGCTAGCACAGTTCTCTCCTCTACCGCCGGTCAGCGGTCAGTTAGGACTTCATGTTACTACAAATAAGAGTATCTTGATTTTATAAGTTAATGACAGAAACTTTAACAGTCACACGGACAGGTCTAATATTCACTTGCAGTTCACCTCTAGCAGATAATTCCATGCCAAGATACTCTCAGGCTCACAGTTAAAGTAAATGAAGAAGAGCCATTGCACAGCACTTGTTATTACCCTAGACAACCAAAACCTCTTCCTTATTTGACCTGCCCTTATATCAAAGTCAAAAGAAACACAGTGTGCAGTGTAATGTTTCAAAGAATTTTGCCAGGAATTTAATGCAGGAAATAATAACAAAACAATAAAAGTAAAAGAGTACAATGTGTGATTAATACAAATGACTGATGTTTTGAAAGTTCTAAAAAATATCACATGCTTTCATGCAAGAACAAATTGAGACCTTTCAAACCATCATGAGTGCCCTTGGGTCACAAATTCCATGAGTATATCATGTAATGATTTATGGTACACTGTACATACAGTTGTACTAAAAAATACACTGTTTCCACGAATCTTCTCACCTTGAGTCATTTTCAGAAATACTATGAAGTCTTTGATATATAGGCTTTGGAAAACTTCTGGGTCCAGTTGTTCACAGGACAGGTAATGCTATCCACCAGATTCATGTAAATAAGTGGATAAGTGTTGACAAAACAAACTACATTTTGCGCTGGATAGTGATATATCCATTCGATAGCATTATCCACCCTTTGAACAACTGGAGCCAGTTAATCAACTTGATTAGATCTTATGTGTCAAAGTACATTACTTGTACAGTACACGTACATCATTGGAAAATGAAGTTCATGTATCAAACAAAGACTTCAGAATCATTCAGAATAAATGCAGAGTTAACAAAACTTCTCATGGTCACCTACAGTGTAAAGCATTCTCTTAGTACTCTCTGTGATGATAATGTCAATAATTTTATTGTCAAATAAGCCAATTGGTGTTATGTTTGACCATGTGCTTTTCTCATTAGTCTGTTTTCAACATGGCTGTGTATAGTTCGATGCTCTGTTGTTAGTAAAGATAAAACACTTCTGTTACGTTTACAAGACATGCAGGCCTCTTACACACTTCAACATCAAATTTTCCTCATTGCCCTCTCAAAAAACGATACATGTACAATTTTGAAATGACCTGCAAATTCTCACATAGATAGCTAAGTTGAGCCAGATAATACTAACACAAGTTCTCATTACCTTTACTGTGGTCCACACCAATTGTTGTTTGACCATTAAAGCTAGCCTCAGGTGTCAGACTAAAAGGAAACAAGGGGATTCCATGAACAGGAGATGATTGATCTTGTGTGATGGATGTGTACAGTACTGGAACAGTTGGTCTCACAACAATAGGGACAAAACTGGGTCTCAAAGGTAACGGTGAGCAGAACTGTGGATTCATCCTTGACTCTGTGCTGGAATTTCATCTGCCGCATAGAAATTGCCCTCTACACTATAAGTGTACCTTGTCTATATTTCTGTGAATAACTGGAGAAAAGAATAAAACACATCAGAATACCAGTACAGCAGGGGTTTCATTACCATTTTCAGTAGCTGGGCAACTGGTTTTCAAAGGTGGGCAAAACTATTAGAAACATGAACTTCTTTGTAAGAAAAAATTTTGCTAGATGGTCAAACCATCCAGGCAAAATTGTTCTCACAGCTGGTCAATTTGCCTCTAGTGCCTGGCCCATAATGAAACCACTGAACATGTTTACATGTATGCATGGTTAATTCAAAGTACATTATGCTTTTTTGTGTCATTCACAACTTGTCATCATTATTTTTATAATTTGAGACCGTGTTGTCAGTCACAGCATCTTGTTTTTATTCAAACTACATTAGGGTTGCTTGATACAATGTCTCTGAGAAGCTAAGCCTGTCAATTATCTGCTGCCAAAACTGATTTCACTTAGTAAATGCCAGTCTTGACATCCTTACAACAGGAGTGCAAGAACTTCAACTACAGCAGGGCTGTCATTAAGGGCCGTAACCTATAGTACTTAAATACGGCTGAGTATGCTTGATTTTCCCTTGATGCTGCAGGTGAAATTGCCTGTTGTTGATAGAATTCACCCATAAAGTAACAAATTTGCTACGGGTGTGGAGAACAAGGCTACAGATGACAAGCTCAACCAATTAGTAACAGCACTGCACAGGGTAAATTGATACTACATCTACATGAATGCTTTAATTTCCTTTTTAAAAACTCATCAAAACTACATTGTGTATAGCAGAGGTAAAAATAAAAACCTTATTACCGTGTCAGTGACCAACTTGTCTTGAAGTAAAAGACAGTCTTGCAAGTTGAGGCAACTTGTTGCACAAAGCAGACATGAGTTTTACTTTCTACAACAAATTTTAGTTTTGCTGCTTGCATTACCACTGAAGTTACAACTTGCCTCGCAACAAGTTTGAATTCAATGCTTATGATTGGTTGGCAGCAAGGTGCGGCTAAATGGTAAGTTTAAAACATGGCGGATGGAGAAGACAAGCCTGAATTCAAAGTAGACCAGAAACTCTCAGAAAGTCTCAAATTTGTCCTATACAAAGACCTTGGGGGCTATCATAGTTTTTGAGACACCTTGTCAACCCTCCAAGTTGCGACCATTTTAGTCGCCATGGCGACTAGAATTTTGGAGTTGGCAACTAAATTAGAACGCAAGTCGCCAGCTTGGTGACTAAAATTAACGTGACCTATGCGTCTGAGGAGCTTGAGCGGACTATCATCTGGAGCGAAAAGAAAAACATTCTGAGCATTAAGAATTCACTTTGCAAAGTTAGTTGTTGTGGGATTTTAACCAACAGAAATGGAGACTGAATAAAATTAAACGTTACACGGTAAACAAAGATCAAGGAATTGCATTCAGTTGAGCTTGGGACGCGACGAAATTCGTTCCACTCGACTGAACTTTGGCACGTGACAATTTTACCTGGAAGCGTGAGACAACGCACACAATCCGGTCATTTGCCTTTGAAAAGAAGAGGAATTGCAAAAGCTTGGAAAGCTCGACGGTGACAGGATCCACAATATATTTGAGAAACATCCAGATGTATTTGAGAAATGTATTTTGTTTCAGTGGACACGAAAATACTTGACTTTACAGCAAACTTATAACACAAGCATGGGGGATTCTATAAATAAAAAAGCTGTGATGAAAAGTGGCTCCCAGTCGTAAATAAATTTCACTTGTGTGAACGAACCTGGGTTTATTTTTAAATTGTCAAAGATTTCATCAATAAAAAATATCCGTCTTAGTGATTGCCCCAAAACTAGTGAAAGTATTTTCGCGTTGAGTATTCGCGTTCCGCGGTTCGCAAATTAAATTCAAAATGACAAACAATTTGAGTGTGAACTTTTCTGTCCATTTCAATACAGTCTTTAATTTTCAGATGACGTTTTATATCGTTTGCTTGTTCAAGCAGAAAACGAGGTTGAACATTTAAAAAAGAACAGAGGCGATAAGGTAAAAAAAGTGTTCACTTTATGGTCTCAGCAAGAATTTGATGCCGCCTTGATAAACATTGGAAAACTATCCGCCATTCAGCTGCGAATGAGGCTATCTTATGTTAACTTGGTATAATCTGTGTCGTTTGCACTGCTCCTGTTGTGTGAATTATAAATGATATAGACAAATATTTCTGTGTTTTGTGAAGCGACTTTTTTTCTTAATTTTCATCAAATATTTTCGCGGGAAAAATGGTGGTAAACATACGTTTCATTCATACATGCTCACGCTTTTTGATGGTTGATTTCACAACCAGTGCCAGTGCTCAAGCAAGAGTTTATAATGAAGATAGTCTGAACCTTTGGTTTTTGATATTTGAAGCTATTTGAAGGCATGTACATTTGCATTATTATAACCATTGTAAAAGATTTATTGAAAGTGAAAGCCAATCAATTTAAAATGACTGAATGAGAACTGTGATCAACTCACAACACTGTTCCAAGTAATAGAGTACTTTTTCATTGTGATCAGAAACTATTTCATTTGATCATCAATCATTCCAATAAAAGCACATTTGAATCAACATTAGGTAGTTCTTTCACTGAATAGGACTACAATTTACCTGGTGGTTCAAGGAAAATGTTATTAATAATACAGTTAGATAATAATAAGATTATTATTTATTATTAATTAATTATTAATTTATACATATATTTTGGCAACTAAAATTTTTCACTGGCGACCAAACCTGAACAGTCAGTGGCCAAATGGCCACTAAGGAAAAAAGTTAACTTGGAGGGTTGCTTGTTTGTACCTTCAAAAACCAAGCAGCAAAAAGGCCCCTCCCCTTTCTTCAAGAAATCCATTGTCACATGTAAACTTCTCAATTTCATTTTTGAGGCCTTTCCTTGTCTTCACCGATCGAGCACAAGGCCCAAACTGAGAGAGAGAGAGAGAGCGGCAAACACTCTCTTCTGACAAATGTGACAAAGAAAGAGTTGTGCCATCAGGCAGTCAGGATTCTGAAAACCTGCAATATTAAATGTTGCAGGTTTGCAACATTAAATGTTGCAGGTGTATTACCCCGTGTGTGACCAACTTGTCTCACAGCAAATAAAATTTTTATTTGCTGCGAGGCAAGTTGGTCACACACGGGGTAATACACACAACAGTGGATTTCAACTTGCAATGCAACAATGTTGCAAGAAAAGTTAAAGGAAAATGTTGCCTGTATAACTGGACCTTAAGGTGACTGGGCCACAAATCCTTGCAAACAATTCAAACAAAACTAACAAATTCAAGTTAAAATGAGACAGGGACAAAACTCAAATCGGATCAACTTGAATTACTGATTTATATCCTATTCAATAATGAAATATTTATATGAATAACACTATTTGCTGCATTTTTTCCCTCCTTTTCATTGGTTGAGAACCTACTACATGACCTGCAAATAACTGCCTACAAATAACTGCTCATGTGTCATACTGTCTAAATGGCTGTTTTTATACTAGAGGATGCATTTTCCATCCAGAATGCGTCCTCACCATTTTTATACTAAAGACACATTATCCATCTGGACAAATGCAGGCAAACATCAGTAGCTTGTCTGGTTATGCCTCTCTAGTATATATAAAGATGGGCACAAGATGCATTATGCATCTAGACGAACTATCCTTCAAAATGCCTCTTGAATGACACAGTAAGAGAGATATTTGTCTAGACGCATATGTTTTGTGCCCGTCTTTATAATAGAGACGCATAACCAGATGAACTACAAATGTTTGCCCAAGTTCGTCCAGAAGGATAATGCGACTTAGGTGTAAAAACGGCCAATGTTGTTTGCTGCAAATACGTCTTCTGGTAAGAAAGTTTCTTGTAACACATTCTAGGGGTAAAAATGACACATTGCTTCCCCGAGCTGTCAGAGTGAGTTTTAAAAATGTGAAAACAAACTCGGTAATGGAATGATAAAACAGTGATTATTGAACTCATTATCGCAAAAAGCCGTGATTTGTCAGTATCTCGCTGATCAATTATTTGCCTCAGTTTTCGGCTTCGACAAATAGTTGATCTGCTCGCCACTGACAAATCACGATATTTTGATCAAGCTCAACCAATAGTAATATTGTTAAAATTGTTTATGCCTCCTCGTTCTTGAAAACGCGCTTGAAAACAAAAACTTGTCCCTGCCTTCTAACTTCTTCAGAAGTAAATTAAATATTCTAATCTATGACTCAACGTGGAGGAAGTTTGAAGATTGCTGCCCTGTTAATAATTCTCCCATAACATCCAGTGTACATGTAACTTTAGCAAACGTAAGCAGAAATGAACGAACAAAGCTCTTGTGTTTAAGAGACCTAGGACCTGAAATACTTGGCTCGAGAAAAACACTGTTAAAACTTATAACGGTTTTATAGCTTCCTCAATCAATTTCTGTCGAAAAATTCTGTTTTCAATCCCTCGCAAGCCAACCAACAAACATGTGAATTTTAGTTGACGCAAATACGCCAACTCCGACATGCGGGTTCAGCATCGTTGTAAACTTCATCTTGAAAGTCGAGAACTATGTAGAATATCACCAGTAACACACTTACCGGACAACTCTTTTAAATTATCATATCTGAAGAAGGTAGAAATGTACTCTAAACGAGAAACAGTCGCCAGAAATGCACGCCAGAAGATCTCAGCCACCCTGTTTACATGAAATGTCACGTTTGTTGTGACGAACTTGGTGACCTTTGATCTTACATTTTCCCGCGCTTTTCATAAGCCTGCACACGGGAATTGTCAGCGGGAACTCCTTGGAACTTCGGGCTCCTGGGGCCCATTTCTCGAAGGTCCCGAAAAGCCGTGGCAAAGTCTCAAACCTAAGACTACAGAGCTGTTTTATTCATGTATTCTAAATACGAACAGAGGTTCTCTTCATACAAGAAGTTTCAGGCGTATACAACTCTCTGTCTTTAAATACCGATTAACTAAAACTGGATTTTCGGGCCCGAAAAGATTCCGGGGCTTTCGAGAAACAGGCCCCAGATCGGCTTCATGTACTTTTTTCAACTAAAAAAGAAAATGTATTGATCATGTTAAAGATTCTTTAGAGAGATCATGGTCCCTTGACTGAAGAGATTCTGTAATTCCTACGATCTAAGACATCTAAACGCAAAACCTCACTCAGTGACGTCCTGAACAAACTTACTTCACAAAGGTAAGCCATTTCAGCGGCAAACAAACTTACAAGAAAAATTTGTTTTCATCTTATAAAAACATCGCCCAGCTGGGTAAGCTGTCAGGTCGACAGTGAGCTTTTTGTCATGCTCAAAGGCAACTTAGAGTCGAAATCTTACACTTACTCGCACCATCATGTGGTGAATCTCAACCGGGGGAGGCGGGGGGGGCGGGGTACTCCTAGAAAAATTGGGCGGGGGTGTGCGGCCCGCTTCCCAAAACTCTTACCCTCTTTATTTCTCGCTTTGCCACCATTTCTTATCTCTCTCTAGTTTGCTTCACATAATTCAGTAATCATAGCTAGGAACTGCATATTCGATTAAAGGTTTGTGTTGGTTAAAGCGATCTAAAATTCGGATATAAGTAAGCTAACTAACGCAGTCATTTTTTAAAAAAACTCTCTGGACCGTGGTCCACGAAAGTCTACAACTTGCTGTTGTCAAATGGTTTCGCTCTTCAATCCTTTATAATCCGAAACATCTGTCTGGATTATTCGACATTTATTAACGACAAGATTCATTATCGCCCTAACTTAGAGGAGCACATTTGGTAGAAAATTGCCTGTTTGTGACATATTTGAGAAGCTAAACAACGGCCTGTTCGATGTGATTTGCGAAGAACCTCGGTGGAAGGTTTAGACCACAGAGACTCTTCAAGGGAATTATCTGAGAAAATATTTCCAGAATCGGCGGAGGAACAGTTACGATGTACTCGGATACAAGAAAAAAATATTGCTCCCGTCTGCTGTAGTAAGGCTAGTGACAGTGAACTGATTTCCTTTTCTTTCGCATTTCAGCCCTCTGAAAAGACTATCGCATCGCCTGTCGTTTCATCCAGTTTTAGTTTAACTATGGCGAGATTTCTTTAAATTATATTACACACATACATACATACAACCTTTATTTATACACGATAAAAGACGTCAAAGCTAACAAGCTTGTGGGGTCGTGTACTAATAAGATACATAAAATAACTACAATTAATAGATAAATAATTAATACAGTTAATAAAAAAAATTAATACAAGAATTAAGTAATTCTTATAAAAAATATAATTTTGATAACAACGAATCAGATCAATAGTTAAAAATAAATAAAATTCTCCGATCTTTTGTTAATTATTTGTGGGGCTAAAACATTAAAATTAAATTCCTTAAAAGTGTTACAATTAACAACATTCTTCAAAAAAGATTTCAGGTCTGTGCTCTCTAGTATCGATCTATTAGTTCGCCCTATAGCGTTCCAGAGGACAGCCCCTCTATAGGAAATGGAGTTTTTAACGTATTTTGAGGCAAAACTCGGTACTATCAGCCCATGCTTCAGTCGTGAAGAAGGTCTGTCGCCGTGGATAATCAACTCTTCAGCCAAAGTGCTAGGGAGCATGCCATGATAACCCTTGAAAAAAAGTTTAATTAAAGAACGTTTATACATATATGTTAAAGTGTTCCACTTAACGGTAGCTAAAACGTCAACTGTTGGCATGTCCGGTGGAAAGCCAAAAATAATTCTAGCAGCACGGCAATGTTGTCTTTCAATGTTTTAAATAACTCTGTCTGATTAACCCCGCCCCAGACGGGCATCGCGTACGTAATGGATGGTTGGATAACCTTTACGTAAAGTGACTCGCACACATGACTGGGTAGAAACTTGGATTTCTTCAGGAGGCTCAATTTGTTTGCAAAGTTTTTAATGACTTCTTTCAGGTGAGGTATCCAGCTCAGGTTTTGATCCAAGGTCTGACACCCAGAAGCCTGGCCGTAGCCTTGTTTTCAATGATGGACTTGCCGATATAAATGGCAGGCAGCGGACCAATATAAGCCGAGCTTTGGAGAGAAACATTACCTCGCACTTGCCAGGATGTGGCGTAAGGCGGTTGTTAACACACCAGGTGAAAAGTTCTTCCAGGGCACAATTTAGTAAATTGCAGGCGACGTCTTGCGAGGAGCCTGTATAGAAAACCGTAGTGATGTAACTACGTCCTTTCTCCGCTGAGTTTTATTCCTTGAGAAAAAACTTTTCTTGCAAAATGAGCAAACTGAAAACGTTTTAGTATCCGTACACAGTCCGTACGTGACCGCTTCGGTATGAAATCGCCAACGAAAAAGAGAAATAGTATTCTTCACCCTCAATCCGCATCATGACTAAGGCAGTACTCTAAGCGAAGAAAGAACTGCACATTTTGTATTAATATACGCTTGTGAAGGAAAATAAAAAAGCAAATTTATTTTATGGAACTGTTTCAGTCCTCGGCGCGGCGCCCACGGTGGCAGGAACTTTTTAGCTGACATTTGTCACCTCGCTAAGCGAGGTCAGAATTTCAAAATACGAGAGTTCTAAGCCAAAACGCATCAAAAGCAAACATTACATCTGTTTTCACGAGTAATTAACCGCGCGGCCATGGGCCGAGCGCGGTTCTAGGTTTACCCGAGGTTTATTATTTTTTTTTGTATTTTTTTTGTCGGTGACCAGACGCAGACCTCCGCTCGGCCAAACTTTGAGTCACGCAACGTGTGATGTTTTTCCGCCAGAAGCTGTTAAAACATAAACACACGAACAATTTTACGGATATTGTTTTCTTTTTTGTGGGTAAAATATATTTTCTTTTCGCTTTATCAAAGCGTTGGATTTAAAGGGAATAATAAATACGCTGAAAAAAGGTATTACGTCAGCCATGGAATGCGCTGACGTTGCAGCTTTCACTTTCGCTACGTGACAAATAAGATCGTGTTTACTTTGCAAGTTTATTTCGGCAGAAGCGACGGTGATTAATTTATTTGTAATTTTGCGAGTATTTCTTGCGGTTTTAGGCAAATGAAGTAAATCCTTTGACTGTTTCATCGCAGCGAGTTCATAGATCGGAAAGAAAATTAAATGTTTGGAAGCCAAGCAAAGAACGTGTCAGAACGTGCAAAGATTACGTCATTGATAGGGAAATAACCACCGTACTAAAGATAGCCGTAGATAACGCAATTCTTGAATTATGTGACTCGTGTGACTTCTTTGCTAACCCTTAACTCAAGGGAAAAAAACAATTAAATTTAATCGTGACTTTAAAGAAAGAAAGCGGTTTGTAATAGTGTTCGTATCTTCATGCCCATACATATCCCGAAGAAACTTCCAGATTAAGACTATTACGTCATCGGAGATGTCACAACGGCTACGACTGATGGTGCGATAATAGAGTTTATGTTGATCAAGTGCTGTGATGTCTACAGTAATCAATGAATCATCAAAGATTGCTTTGGAATATGCACTGCGTTGCGACTGTAGTACTAAGAAAACAGTTAAATTTTAAAAGCGCGGTTATAAGATCTAACAGATCTTCTTGTTGAATTTGAGGCCGCTATATGCCAAAAATCATTTCGATTTCTCTAGCACTTTCTTCAGCGACAGAATCAAACCAAAACTGAAACAAACGCTCGCAAAACATTCCGGACGACTTACAAGCGTAAGTTAGCCTAGAAGCATTAAATTTAAACGTGTTTGTTTTTCAAAGGTTTATCAGCAGCTGCAACAGGAAATACAGGTATTTTCTTACGATTCTTTTTTCTAGTTTAGAGATAAAGAAGCTATGTGGGATTTTTCCCGGCTGGGTCTTGTGTCTTGTCACTGAGATAACTTTCACACTTACATGAAACCATATTTCAAAGATGAGCTCTAAGAAATCAAAATTAAATAACAAATCTGGCAAATATGCAAGTTACAACAGAAAAATATCAAAAAAAGGTTTCGAAGTCAATCGTATGAAGTTTAAAACGCTGGAGTTTAAGCTTTCATGATCTCGCCAGCGACATTATTCCACAGGTGCTAAAATGCCAGAGAATGAATGCTGCTAGAAGTCCTGGAAACTTTACCGTGTGGCACTAAATTTTTGCACGGGTGGCGGGAGTTTATTTCTGCGAATCGGTGATTGTTTTTACATTTTTCGGGATCTAATTGTAACGATTGTAAAACACTATTTTCTTGCTAGCGCTGGGTACTAATTTTTGCGTTTTTCGGGAAATTGCGTTTTATTGAAATAACAACATTTCCGCATTTTTGAATTAAACTGCATGCAATTGACAAGAGAAACAACATGTAGAGAATTGTAGATGGTCTTGTCAATGGAGTGTTTGCAGACGATCCTTTCCTGTCTTGAACTCTTTTTTGGCGGAGTTCTGGGGGCCCAAAGGGCGACCAAGCGGAGCCCCATACTCATAGAAACCCCTGCTTTTCTCATGGTAAAAATGGCTAGCAGTATTACTCGTAGGCGCGTACAGATGACGACGACGACGTCGCTCAACAAATCAAAGTGCTCTGTGAGCAAACCCGTCGATTCCCCAGAGGATGATGATTGACATGTGTGGCTTACGGGTTACTCTAGTTATCCGTAGGTGAGGACCTCATTCCGTAGTATTACGGCGAAAATTCAGCTGCTTGATCATACCCAGAGTATGCAGGGATACGTTGTATATGCAGCATCCTCCCTGGTGGCAAAATATATCGACAATAATTACACAACATAGGATCGAAGTTTGTCTAGAGAAAGTTGTAAATGATACTGAGAATGAAAAATACAGTGCTCTCTTTTACGTGACGGATTGTTCGCTGTAAGAAGATCGATCCAATCTTTCCACGTTATCTGCCATGATCGCCTGGTGAAAACTGGGATAGAAACGCTTTTTGTCGACAATCGCGCAATCTGCTCACCGCGGGAAGTGAAATATTACGCCGCCAAAAGCGGATATATCTGTCATCTTGACCTTGGTTACCAACTGTAACCATGCCTGATCACAGGGTAATTACAACTTTTACCTCGGTTAAATTTCTTTTGTCTTTTGCGGCATTTACCAAAGTATCAGTTGGCGTTTACACACGGAAAATGTTTACCTAGGTAAGTAAACTCTGGTACCTCGGTAAACCGTTCAAGTCTAAACACAGCATTAAACTGCAAACTTCTCAGATGCCTACGTTTAGTGGCGCTGGTACACAGGGAACAGAGGAGTCCTATTTGACCTTTTTTTCAGTTAAATTCGCCGTACAATTGTAGCGCGAATCGATTTTTTGTCGATTCAAATGACCTCAAAATCAAACTGTACACAGCGATCTTGTTGCGATGATTAAATCTACTATAAATAGACATATACACTGCTTATAAAGCTTTTCGCGAGAGCTGGCATTCTCCGAAAAACAAAACCAAATCCAAAATGACCGGTGAGTCAAATTCCTCCGGCCTAGTGTGGACGGATGTTCTTCACCAAAAAAAGAGTTCAACAAGAAAAGAAAAAGACCAGTGGCTTAAAAAAACAAACGAAAAAAAAGCCGAGGAATCGCGGAATCTAACTCAGCCGGGTCCACTAGATTGGAACGTGGGTGCTAACCATAGCAACACGTAAGAAACCTATTTTAAATTGATCAGCAAATATGCGAATTAGCTAACAAATATGCGACATACAGTCTCTTAAACTACAATTTCTCGGAACCCGACGTTTAGTGTGGCTAGTACATAGGGAACAGAGAAGTCCTATTTGACCTTTTTTCGAGTTAAATTCACCATACAGTTGTAGCGCGAATCGATTCTTTGTTGATTTAAATGTTTTAACC
>NC_138159.1:10728700-10771200 GCF_964199315.1 Orbicella franksi
AGTCATGCCCTTCCACATTCAACCAACACACCAACCAACCAACCGCATTCACTGTCCGTTGTGACTGATTCCGGTTCAAATTTGTTCCGTCAACAAATTCCGGACGCAAAATTGACAAGATTGTAGCAAATTTAATGTGGATTAGTAAAGTCATTAGTTTTTGTATTTCATTCCTCTTTTCCTCCTCATCAGGCCGCCAAAACCAGCTTTCTAAGCATTGTACAATTCTTTTCGTTCCCTAAAGAACCACAAGTAAGAGAAAATACTTCCTTTCAATATTATTATGGCAAAAGGTAAAAATTATCTCCACATAAATTTTAAAAAAAAAACATTACAAACCCTAGCTATAAAATAAGCACTTCGTGTTATCCGAGCCGCTCGATCCTTACCAATGAGACCTCAAGCAATATTCCCTCAATACGGCTTAGGATTTGTCGGGCTGCAGATGGTGGTGTAAGAACAAGTTTTTTTGAATGGTTTTTCATCAGCTGGTTTTTCCAGCCAGCCAAGCATAAATGGTCACAATGCATACGGGAATTAAAGCTGGAAAAAACGGCTACGACTACAATTAACCCAATCATGGCGCGCGTTATTTCGTAAAAAGCCCTAGCTACAATGACATAACAAATGATGGTGATATATAGAACTGAGTGGACAACAATTCGGTCTGTAAACCGTGAGAGCTAACTTTACAGGGACAAAAGCTTTATAAACATCTGCTTTTTTCATTCATTCATTAATAAAGACTATTACCTGCATTCATCGTCATTGTTGTCTTGATTATAATTCGGCGACACGAAGTACTTTTGCCAATTAATCTTATCGATTTATCATCTCTCTGACAAATTTCACCAGGAAAAAAGCCATCACTGAAAGGTTTTAGGAATATAACAATACTATAGGGAGGTTAGCTGATGCTATGCCACTAAAAAAGGAATGTCACCGTCGCCAGGGAAACTACTCAGGCAAGCGTGGTGCAGAGGATTTTTGCAAGGTAGGAAGCTTCCAGTCTCATAGTCAGCAAAACTGTGTGGTAATCCCACTTTGAACCAGGACTGGGAATGCTTTAGTATTTCTCTTCCGTACCGATTCCTTGCGTACAAACCAGGACTATACTTCGTATCAACCCAGTTACCCCGAATGCTTGCTTTGGTGAACGTTTCATGCTTTTGCAGTTCTGTTGGAAGATACACAGTGTTTGACATAACAGTCGTGCCAAATACTTCAATATAAAATCCGTTGAAGTTAACTTTCACATATCCGTCATACATGTATTTTTTTCCGTCAAGCATTGGTGTTTCATACTCGGTTAGGATGTAACCATTTTTCCGGAAATGTTCTATTGTCTCTTTTTTGTTAAAAATTTCGATATCTGTGGACAATACGAAGAAATCGCCATCAACGTCCCAAGGAATAAGGCCTTTGAACTTAACACCGCCTAATACTGAACCACTATCCAGCTCGAATCTGACATTGTGCTCATCGGCAAACTTTTGGAAAAAAGACACGGCTTCTTTATAGAGTTCCTGACAGCAAACTGGGAGTAAACCGCTCTGGGCATTGCATGTAAAACCAATATCTTGACAAGTAAAGGAATGTTTGACTCCCTGGGGTTGTAACACCCGATTAAGCTCCCACTTTTTAGCCAGTGGTGTCCACACCTTCTTATCAGTTCTTTTGGAATATGAATGGTAATCTCTAGTGAAATACATAGCATCTGGACATGCCATGATCAGGGCGCCATCTTGAACAACGCTTAAAAACCAATCTTCGAACACAACCTCATCTGGAAGGTTCTCGTCAAGCTTCAACAGACTTGTTTTAGTAACGAAAGGACCCTGCAGATAATCACAGAACATGCACTCATTCTTTGAGTGATAATAGCCTTCCTGGTATTCCAAGACGTAGTTCTTTAGCTTAGTCTGCACACAGCCAGCTTTCCAGTGACCCGAGACATTACGGTATGCTCCGCCTGCAACTGCAACATTTGGTATCTGACTCACCACACGAATTTGCCGCTCAAGCTGGGTGAGCCATGTAAAGTGGAAAATGTCACGTGCAACGAGTACATAAGGAGTTGAGGTTTTTGTTATAAGTGTGTTCCACGCTTTGCTTAGCTTTGTATCGTCCAGCCTAACGACATCAATGCTTTTATACTTTTCGGCAACCTTTTTCATCTCGGTACTTCTTGTTGCCAAATGAACCTGAACTGTTGGGTACGTCTCGGTAATCCCTTTTAAAACATTTTCAACGTGGTTCTCATCTTCCTTGGGATATGCCACAGTATTGACTAAAATACTTATCACAGAACGAATTGGTTTAGCATTGGTACAGTTGGTGATGTACCAGCCCTTCTTGGCGTAGAGAGGATAGCCAGATTTACCCCCTTGGTACCCCTCTGGGCACACATCCACGCTACCATCTTTGCTGACTACTTCGTTGGTTAAACTCGGTTGTCGTTTGTTGTCCAGGCGATGAACAATTTCTCCTAATTTCTGAACCAATCTTGCTGAGGGTGCTAGTTTATGCATAAGTAATTTTTGCATTTCCAGGTGGATTTCATTCAGTTCCGTTTTGATGCTTTCTTTAAACAAACTATTGACTTCAGACGAGTTTTGGTCACAGCTGTACAGAAATAAATTAAACATTAAATTGGTGATTTTTCTTACCGAGATCTGCGACCATTTAATCATTAATCATCCGCGCTGCGCTTTGTCACGTGCTAGGCATATATATTATAGGTATATTATAGACGATGTGACTGTTAACTGTTTACATTTCCAAATGGATACATTGGGATCTTGCGTCTCAAAACAAACAACACTGTTTTGTAATGCTTTGTGCGTGGTTAAATGGGATGTACTAGCAAAGTATTTTGTTGGCATGATTGCCGCAAAAACGTTAGCCGTCTTAGTCTCTTCAACACACCATGCCTTGCCTCCATTACAAAAGGCTCAAGAAAAACGGGTGCCACCGAAACAGAATGACGACTGAGAAAACGCCCTGTAAGACTTTTAATCACCATGGACTTTTGAATCAAATTCGATTGTTGGATCGAAGTCCAATTTTGTTATTGAAGTCCATGATGTCCCTTTAAAATGGAAGGAGGCATCATGAGTCGTGATGTATACAGCAGTGCTCATTTTTTCCTCCTTCCTTCGCTCCGAGAAATAGGGAACTTAAGCAATGACGACGGCAACGCCCGAAGACGACGCCTACTGAAAAATAAATTTAGACATAGTATCACCTATCACTAAAATACCAAATTAAAATACAAAAAATTAGCCACTATCGTTCGCGTTCTCCAAACTACGCAGAACTTGGTCTTTTCACGTTGTTGTTTTGCTGACCGGGACGGCTAAGAAATATGCAAAGATTTATGACCCACGAGCGCAGCCATTGTTCTGCTCTGGTTTGCTTAAAGTTCACTATTAACATTATAAGGCGGAAACAGTCACGGTTGTAAGGTTATACGAACAGACAAAATAATTAATCGACTTCAACCATACCTTTTTAAATGGGTCTTCAATAAAACCATTGACAAGATTACTAGAAGAAAGAGCAAGCCGAAGGAGTACAAATTACATCTCCTGTAAGGGGACATGGCCATCTTCTTACCTGCTTATCTGTGGGAAAAGAATGCAATAAGTAGATGGACACAGCCAATCATCCGTTGGATGGGATCCTATATATCTTGCCATCGTATTTAAATTCCAATCTCGGAAAATGTACTTCTAGTTTCTGATTGGTTTACTGAATTTGTTTTATCACGCATTCCGTGGAAAATGAGTGCTGTAGCTCTTGATTGGTCAAGCAAGGCTTTTCTGGGAAACCATTGTCAAAACAAAACATCAAAGTATGGCGTTTCGTTACGGGCAAAATATCCACATGATAAAATATGAAGTGGAAAACACAAACATTCTTCCAAAAAGAGTAAATCAGTCCAATTGTATAAATACTAAGTCGAAAATACCAAAAAGTCTATCAAAATAACGAAAATTCGAGGTCGAAAAAATTAAATATGAAGTTGACAGAGATGAAAATTGAACTTGAGAATGTAAAGAAAAAGAACAACTTAAAATCCAGGTCGAAAATAAACACGAAGTCCAATAAAAAACACGAAGTCGAGGAAAAAAAATTCCAACACCAAGTCGAGAGCGCGACTGAATGCATAGATTGCGGGCTCACAATGGGTGGCTTGCGAGCGATGACCTGTGAGATCACGACTGACGCGACCCTCGTGACCTTTTTGCGCGGGAAATTATCCGGCGTTGTCCCGGCGAAGATGATTCAAATGGTTGGCTGACCAAACACGACTCCTATTCTCAAGATAGAGTTAGCCAATGGCGTAACGTACTTTTCGATCCTTATTTGTTTGAAGCTCGACCTCGTTATTTTGTGCTTCTTTGACGGCATTTTTTCTAGATTTCTAAGCACTCGATGGCTAATCTGCAGTGTGGCGCTGTTTGTTACTGGCCTCCACGACTCCCGCTCCTTTAACTACGTAGAGGACACAGTTCGGACCAGTATGGTTAGGGCTCGTTTATATAGTCCCGGGCCCGAGACAACTCTCCCCACGAATATCCCTGGCCGAGCTAACTTTACACTTACTTCTTTGAAAACTTCAACCAACCGTTTACACGTGGATTGCGAACCTGTCTCGGGAGGCGAGACAACACGGATGTGCGAATTGTCCAGGGCAACTTTTTATAGGACAACTTGTTGTTGACAGAAGATTCAGTGTCTTTACGTCTGACGTTTTCAAAAAAAGAAATGAAAATAATTAAATAAATAACAATAGGGAGTAAATATCTTATAGGATTTCTCGATCGTTACATCGGCCGATATATTAGGGACCTTACGCAAAATACGACGGCAACGGTAACGAGACCGTCACAAAACAAAAGGTTTAATGAGAAAAGCAATAGCTGTGCACGCGCGTTATAATTCTTGGTACATTTCTTTACCGTCCTCTGCAAAGCAGCAATGTGAAATCACCAAATTCGCCATTTCCACATCCCTCATGATACACCTTGTTTGCCCCCCAAACTTTTGCATAAGCGTTGTCTTCAGTTTCCCTTGGGACGACTGTAATATCCAGGAGATATGAGAAACAAAGGTTATGCAGAATTTTGGGGAGCAAACAAGGTGTATTATGGGGGATTTGGAAATGGCGAATTCTGCGTTGTCTGGAGAACGTGAACCACAAAGGCTAATTTTTCGTATTTCTATTTGGAATTGAACGCATTCGTAGCATATTAAGCAGGGGCAAGTTTTAATACCGACAGACACACGGAATAGGTCCAAATAAATGCGAAATTCCAAAGTAAAATAGAAACAAATTTTCTACTTGACGTCGTCCTCGCCGACGCCGTCGTGTATGCGTAAGGTCCCTCGTTCGTTATAGCGACCGATACTCATCCGATACTCCCAGTCGACATAACAAAGGATAGTCGACCATACTTGGTCGAAAGTCGATCATGTGCGAGAGTCCACCGCTGGTGTCGGCAGATGTGTGGTCCGCGATTTTGTCGGTGGCTTATCGGTCAACTATCGGTTGCGTATCTGTCGGGTATTGGTCGCGTATCGGGTAACTTTCGGTTGCATGACTGTCCGATTACACGTGTCAGATTACAGCCAACTGTCCGATTACACTGACCGCCTACAATTTTGCAGATTAATTAGAGCAAAATACGGCAGTTTAAATTTGAGCCGTTAGGTAACGTGATGGGATCTGTGTCTTCTCGGTCTAGTAAAAAAGGTATTTCATTTAAAAGTACAAACTGAATAACATGGGCGAAAGAATACAACTTTTCCGTACGCCTTTCTGGTAGTCTTAAAATTCTGTCCTTTTAACAGCGCACTTTGGATACAGGTTTTAATTAAAACGTAAAATTCTCCACCAATCTTATAATGTAAGAGTTTGTAAAACTGACCGTCATGCCAGACTGAATCAAAAGCTTTCTTGAAGCCAATAAAACAGGTTTACAATTTATCATTGATACTGTGGCTGACATTTTTGTCCACTAATGTCCTTAGAGTGAAAATGTGATCCGACGTGCGATGATTTGGTAAGAAACCAATTTGAGCTCGATGTAACATGTTTTGTTGAAGTACATGTTTTTCAACCTGTTATTCAGCAGGCGGGAAAAAACTTAACTGTCCTGACGTCAATGCAAGTTAACAGGAAAGGTATAGCCGGTTTTCACATGACGTCGCTAAAATTCAAACTACAAAACTATTGATCTTCCTGAGATTTTACTTTAAGGTCACAGTATACCTTCAGGGGTGTCTTGCGTCCAAGGGATGTAGCGCGTGCAGTTTAAGCTGTGGATACCTAAACCCCAATATCAAATTAAAGCTTATAGAGCTGGCTATTAAACTACGCCAACAATTTCGAAATAAAATGTGTAGCGACTAGAACTTTCTTTGCTTTTGGGTGTCACATTTTTCCCGTGACCCCTGGGAATTATGCAACCCACTCTGTAATACTTAAGCGTTCTTCATTATGCGTAGTTTTGTGTTTTTCATTTTTGGCCAGTGCTTGTTAGCGCTGAGAGTTCCATCTACTGGTTTCTACTGCGTTTTTTCCTTAGCTGCTTCACTGTTGTGAGCCCAGAAGTACTAATTCTAGAATTCGAGTCGCCACAGTTCTGTAAGTTTATTTTGCTCCGTTATCAGTTTTTTGTGTCGTTATATTTTGTACTTCAATATTTTTGTCTCGTTTATTTTTCAGTTGAATCACATCACACACACACACATGCATCACACACCCACGATCACTTCTGTTTCTCTCGTGTTTACGCCCAGTATAATTAAACTTGTGCATTCAAACTGTGACTTCTGTAGCGCTTACTAGACCTACAAAATGAATTGTCGAATTTTTCACAACCATTAAATGCGAGCGCCCGAATCACCTTTCGAAAGTTACAAGTCAAAACGAATTTCGTTTTTCGCCAATTTAATTTTTTCCTCGGTTTCAGGGCCCAAAGCGCTTTAAAAACGTGTCTGCGTTTTGGCATATTCAGTTGTAGTAAAAAGTTACAGAACATTTTCGAAATAGGATTAAAAAAATGTGGAGTGATTGAACAAAAATTACTCTCGAAGAAAAAGTATTTCGAAATTAACAATTCCCAGACACGCTTTTGTAGGTTATATGTTAAACAAGCTACTGTCCAAATTTGAGGGCAATTGAACAAATTCCCTTTGAGTTATAATTCTTTAAAGTGTCTGCTTCAAGAGAAAAAATGTATTCGAGAAAACAGCGCTAAGAAAAATCTTCTGCTTCGCAAACAAACTCCGCCCACAAACGCCTTTAACTGGGTTCTCAGATCACCGAGCCAATCAGTGCAGGGAAAGTTTACCACCGTTAACCTAACCGAAGGCGGAAAGAGAATTTTTCTGTAGCTCGGTTTTTCTTGAAGCTGGCCTGGCAAAATGGGGAAGACTAAAAAGGATACGAACGCTAGAGTGGCTGAGCGAAGAAAACAAACAAAAGAAAGTGCGGAGAGCAACTGTGTGTGGTCAACTCTGTATGAATAATATTTCAAATGGTCTCAATGATCGCGAGTCCGACGATTCGTCGATATCGGACTCATCAGAAGAGTCCCTGTCAACATCCCTGTTATTGCTGTCAAGTTCCGAAATTTTTACAGAACCTTTCTTTTCTCTTAATACGAATATTTTGCCCGCCTTAGACGATAGCTATAGCTTCATCCGCGTGGCCAACTTTCGCTTCTTCACTCATTGATGTATTTTCATTCGTTCTTCGCTGTTTTCGCTTTTTCGAACTAGTCCATGTTTTTAATGTGGTCTATGTTTACTTATAACTTAATAGAGTTACACCTAATACCAAAAATGCTGGGTAGTCAGAACAACAATGCTGAACAACTGAGTAGTCAATTCGTGACATCCATACAGGTAATTCGCGCGAAAATCGTCTCGGTTGATTGCATACGCACCATAGGGCTGTCAATCAAAAGGTAAACTTTTACTTCCGGCGAAAACCTAAAACCGCCATTTCTCCGCCAATATTTAGCCTTTTTCAATTTTTTTTTTCAGAAATTAGAGATTATTCCTCGACCACTACTTTGACCCAAAACTCCAAATTTGAAGAAAATTGCCGACCCGAAGGTTTACTGTAACCTTAATGATGTATAAGAGCAGCTGAAAACTGATATTCATACAAATTTTCGCTCCGAATGGAATCTTGGTTTTGTGATACACGACGCTTGAATTTCTAAGCTTTCGCGCGACGCGGCATTTACCTGACGGCCTACAGAGCTGTCATGATAGTTAAAAGAGTGACTTATTTCGGGGAACTTGGCTATCTGAACAGTTCATGTCTCAGAAAAAGTATTATTTTAATGTTTTAGAGTTCCTCGAGGGATAAATTCATGCTTTTGTAGCAAAACTCCGTGACAGATGTTTCTGTTGGTTTCGGGCCGCCATGTTGGTACCCATACGGATGGGCACCAGCATGGCGTCTCCATACAAATCTCTCCAAATTTGGGTAAAAATTTCTCCGCATATCTTGCATAAGAAAAATTGCTGTGACCAAAATCTTGGCGAGAGTCTTTGCATATTCACCTTCTTTCACTTCCCAGATTCTGGACTTTATCTATGGCACGGTTTTGATTTTTATTTTGATCTATTTTGAATGACGTGACACTAGCTGAAAACCGGCAATTGCATCAGGCAACTTTCTTCACTGGCGATGGATGTTACTGGGAACGGATCGGTGCGAGAACAGGGAAGGGGGAAGGGGTACGGGGTACGGGGGACGGGGGACGGGGTACGGGGTACGGGGGACGGGGGACGGGGGACGGGGGACGGGGAACGGAGAACGGGGAACGGAGAACGGGGAACGGAGAACGGGGAACGGGGAACGGGGAACGGGGAACGGGGAACGGGGAACGGGGAACGGGGAACGGGGAACGGGGAACGGGGAACGGAGAACGGGGAACGGGGAACGGGGAACGGGGAACGGGGAACGGGGAACGGGGAACGGGGAACGGAGAACGGGGAACGGGAACGGGGAACGGGGAACGGGGAACGGGGAACGGGGAACGGGGAACGGGGAACGGGGAACGGGAAACGTGTGTGCAGCGGTAACCCACCTGAGAATTCAAAATGGCGGAGAAAGGAAAAGAAAAGGGAAGAATTTGGGGAAATGTGAGGAAGTTAAAGGTGAGTTTCTACCGGCTATGCCCCCAGATGATCCGTACGTTCTTGTTAGAGCAGATTCCGATTGGTGCTGGATAAACAAAGCATGAAATGGCGCCTTGGGAGAAAATCGAATCGGTATTATCGCATGCTACCCCAATCAGTCGGTACAAAATGCAGACTGCAGACTGCAGAACGGGTACAAAATGCAGACTAGGTACAAAATACAACTGCACACTGCAGACTACAGGCTAGGTACAAAACGCAGACCGCGCTGAGAATAAAGACGGCTTACTGTATTTTGCGAAACAAAACGAAACGAAACGAAACGAAAGGAATAAACCTGTCCTGAAATGAACATATGAAGTATCACAACAGTCAGATTCCTCCATGCGATAACCTAAACAAGGAATAAAACAGCGGAAGGGTAGAATTTGTAAATTCGAAGGTCTGTATTTTGCGAAACGAGCTCTTCGAAGGTTGTGACGATATGTAACTTATTTCTTCCGATTCTTTAACACTTTTCGTAGACACAATTCGATGCAGTGATGGTTTTAAAACAGCAAGCTCAAGCCGAAAGGTCACAAGTGCCCCGTCTCGCAAATTACAGATTTCATGTAGTTTGCGAAATACGAGACTGACATTTGCGTGACTGCCTTACTTCTTTTGTTACCAAGGTGATAAGTATTACCTCAACAGTAACAACAGCAGCCTGTATTTCAGCCGCCTCCTCCGCTCGCTAAGTAGGGAGTTTTAGCAAACCAAGACGGCGACGGCAAAGGGAACGTCACCAAACAAAAGGTTTAATGAGCAGAACAATGGTTCTCCGCGCGCGTTTTGAATCTTTGTAAATTTCTTTGCCGTCCTCTGCAAAACAACAACGTGAAATGACAAAGTCGTACGTATTTTTGGAGAACGTGTTCCGTAATGGCTAATTACATATTAAGCCCGAGCAGCTGTTTAGACTGATAGGGGTATTGAACAGATCTACACAGTTGCGACATTCGAGGGTAAAATATAAATACTTTTTTTTACACCGTCGTCCTCGGCGTCGCCGTCGTCATTGCTAAAACTCCTTAGCCAATCGGGGAGAGAGATGTCTGAAAGCACTGGACGATAATGCTGTCCGGTTACGTCACTACCCAAAAACCTGGTAGTGCTTCTGATTGGTTGCCGTGTTAATTTATTCGCCCGACTCGAATAATTCAGAATAATTTTATTGCCAAACTTCGCGCGTTCAAGATGGCGGAAGAAAATCGCGAGCTAACGCAACAAGACCTAAAGCCGTTTCTGGTGTATGCTCGACATTTGGGGTTCCAAAACTTAATCCACAACAAGAAAAGGCACTTTCAGAATTTTCTAGCGGAAGCGATGTATTCGTAAACTTGCCTACGGGATATGGAAGTTCCTTAATATATCGGATGGCTTCACTCGTGGCAATTGAACTTTCAAAGCAGCACAGCCGTTTTCCAACGAAAGCATAGTCGTTATTATTTCGCCAATGTTTGCTTTACAGCGGTTATCAATGACAAGCGACCTTCAGCGCAAAAACGAATTCACAAAACCTAAGTTTTGGTGGACGTCAAACACGGCGTCGACAAAACATGGATCGGACTGGACCGGATCACGGATCGGATCACGGACCGGATCACCGACCGGATCACGAATCACCAAAAAAAACCAAAGTTCTAAAGAAAAAAAAAAATCCAAAAAAAAAAATTCAAATCGTTTATAAGGTAATAATAAATAAAAAATATAAGTGGAAAACTAAAATAGGTTAAATGAAAATAAGAATCCCGAATTTGACGCAATGACATGTTAATTGCGGAGGATGACAAGAGGCCATTTAAAAAGCCACATAAGCGCCTAATTTACGACGAATTTAAATTGTAATGAACGGGCAGATGTAGTTATATTTGAAGGTTAGTTGGCTCGAAGCTTGCGTGAACCTCCCATTCTCGTTTTTGAAATTAAATTGTTAGTAGCAGTAGCTAATTCTCGGCTACATTTTCGTGTCAGATGTGAGCGTTACAGTTAATGTGAAAACTTACGGACGAAAGCTCAATCTATCCCTACCACGGGACCAATTTTGGTTGCTCCAGTAACCACAGATTGAAAGCGTGACAGAAAATTGGCGTTACTTTCGATTCTCACCAAATTTGGACAGTGGGATGATCTCATCGTTAGCCAATTATTTTTCGACTCCAGCCATCGATACATCCATGTATTGGAAACCCATAAGGTTTTAATTTGTCGTATCCGTCGACGTGCCATGTGTAGTTTGGACCAGATGAGAAGTAACTTCTTCTTTTAAGGCTCTTTGCCCTTCTCTGCTCACATCCTTCTGGATCCATTTCCCTCATAAGGTCAGCTACAACATGTCTAGGGACTTGAATATTTTTTAGTCGTAGGGTATGCCACATACTTCTATATCCACCTTGGCAGCCTGGGCCACTAAGCTCATTCATGATTTGTTCCCGGACAACGTCCATATCAAAAGATGGCAATCTTCTCCTTAAGTTCAATTGCTTCAACCTATTTTTCAATGTTCGACACACATCGTAAAGCCGTGAAACTTAGCTAAAAATTCAGTGATGACTTCATACGTATATCCTCTTGAAAAGTAATATGAAATTATGTTTTCCTCCACTGGATTATAGCTTATTGAACCTGAAGAAGCCATTTCAGATCAAATCCACCACATGAACGGTACAAAAATGGCGCCTTTCAGTGACGTTGACCGGAGCTAGTCCCAGGTTCCGGTCGCTTTCAGCATCAGGGTTAGTTACCAGTACTTTGAAATTTTGTCGTGTTTCAATTAATTTTGTTGTGTTTTAGTTTGCGTTTGTGTATCAGAAAATTTTATTGTGTTTCGAAAAAGATTGTTGTGTATCAGGAAGTTTCGTTGTGTTCTGAAAAAGATTGTGGTGTTCTCGAAACGATTGTTGTGTTCTCCAAAAGATTGTTGTGTACTCCAAAAGATTGTTGTGTTTCAGCAGGGAAATTGCTGGTTTTCAGTGTCACGCAATTCAAAATAGATCAAAATAAAAAACAAAACCGGTCAATTGATAAAGTCCAGAATCTGGGAAATGAAAGAAGGTAAATATGCAAAGACTCTCGCCAAAATTCTGGTCACAGCAATTTTTCTTACGCGAGATATGCGGAGAAATTTTTTACCCAAAGTTATAGAGATTTGTATGGAGACGCCATGTTGGTGCCCATCCGTATGGACACCAACATGGCGGCCGGAAACCAATAGAAACATCTGTCACTGAGTTTTGCTACAAAAGCGTAAATTTATCCCTCGAGGAACTCTAAAACATTAAAATAATACTTCTTCTAAGACATGAACTGTTCACATAGCCAAGTTTTCCGCAATAAGTCACTTTTTTAACCATCATGACAGCTCTCTAGGCCGCCATGTAAATGCCGCGTCACGCAAAAGCTTAGAAATTCAAGCGTAGTGTATCACAAAACCAAGAACCCATTCGGAACGAAAATTTGTATGAATATTAGTTTTCAGCTGCTCTTATGCATCATTTAAGTAAAATCTCAGGAAGATCAATGGTTTGGTAGTTCGAATTTTAGTGACGTCATGTGAAAACCAGCTATTGAGTTTTGTTTTGCCCCTTTGGGCCACCGTAAATAACCGCTGTATAAATGAAGGCCTGAAATAAAATTGCATAAATTACCACATTTGACTCGTGACGTCACCGGACAGCATTATCACCCAGTGCTTTCAGACGGCTGTTCCGAAAACGAGGAGTGCGGAGTCTAATAAAAAATGAAAAAAATAAAAAAAACCAAACAAAATAAAAAAAAAAAAGAAATTCAAAAAATAGAAATAAAAAAAAAAATTAAAAGTGAATTAAAAGAATAATCAAATACATAACTAAACTAGAAATAGAAATTTAAGAAATTAAAATAATAATTATCAAAAAATTCACACCGCCTGAAGTGGACTGTTCATATCGTGTATATTTCATTCAGTCCAAATGGTAGATTCAACTCACGATTTTCATAGTTAGCAGTTCACTTTAAGGAAAACGAAGTAAATAACAGTCCAGTTTTGACCATGTCTAGAAAATGTGAGAAATTACACCTTCGGTTTCCTTGGAAAGCCGTGTTGCCTCGAAACAAACTCAAGCTTTGCTTTCCGAAAATAAACTGCCCGTGTGAATTAAGGTGGCTGAACACAGTTTTTGATACTTGTGTTTTATTCACCTTTTTCTCTAAAACCCTTTAACCCTCGGTCGCCAAAAATGGCAGCAAGCAAGTTAACAACACAAACGTTGGTTTTTTGATAGTTAAGCTGCCGTTTGTACTGTTGCCAAGGCAACATGAATAAATATAAACGGGCCTTTAAAATCGGTTCAGTTTACTTGTAGAAAATCTAGTCATTAGATTTTTTTTATAATTTGCATACATCAAGCTTGTAACGCTACTCACAACACCATTTTGATAATAATTCAACAGAGAGATCTTTAATTATCCCTTACATACATACATACATACATACATAAACTTTATTTGAGTGTCGGAGTATTTAGCTGAAGATATCTAATTGGGGACACTAACATAAATACAAATGTAAAATATAAAATACTAATATTTTATAAAATATATGTAGTTAGTAATTAAAAATATGTTTTATAGGTCTAATTAGTTAAAAAATAAGTTCAAGATTACTTAAATTGGTTGAAGGTTTACTGGAATATCTAGAATTTCTTTTGTTAAAGTTCAATTTTTTTCAATACTCCAGTTACTTATTTCCTAAAGTATTTTCGTGCCAAATTTCGTGAAATTTTAATGAGTGGTTCTGGAGAAATAGGCGTATTTCCGAGAAAGCAATTTTTCACTCAATCGCAATTTTTTGACTTGCTACGCATACGCTGCATTTAACTGGGTTCTTTCGGTAACAACGAAAAAGTCGAGGATTGCTGGGTTTCTTGCATCGTTACCTTTTCTAACATGTTTGTAACAAAAGATTAAAACCAATACACTGCGTTCAATTATAGAGAAAAATAGCACAGATAGCGCGGGTGTTGTGTAAATAAAATGATCGTTCTATTGACGGCATGTTTGTGTTTTGCAATCCTTGTGCGCGCGCTGAATCGCATCAGCAAAAGCGCGCGAAAACTGTGTTCGGCCACCCTAACCCTTGAAGCATCAAACAACTTGTAACACGTTCTAAAAGCAAATGGGATATTCTAAAACGCCGATTTTTTGGCAATAATCAGCCACTTCAGTGAAATTTTTACCAGGTGCGGTCAAAAGCGAAGTAAGTGTAACTAACGTTAAGCCGAAAAGACGCTTGGGTAAATTCCCAAGGTTCTTAGCGCGCGCTCGACAAAACACGTGTGCTTGCTAACGCCAGATGTAAGGCAATCGAAGTTATCTTGCTCGTTTGTGACAAATTAGATCATTTTTTCCTTGGATCCTTTAAGATTTAAGACCAGTTCAGTGCCCTTCGTCGCTGGACAAAGGTATTTGTAACTCGTTCGCTCTGATTTATTGTATTGTCGTAAGATTTTCTTGTATTTTGGCTTGCACATGTACTTGCGAACGGTTCAGTTTCTCATGGAATTTCGTCATGTATTACTTTCTAGTTTTACGGTTCTATCTTACTGAGGAGATTAAAGAATCTGTAATTCTGCCAGCTATGTAATTGTTGATTGTCCTTTGGATCATTTTGGATGAATTTGGAGTCTATTTATCGAGCGAAAGGTCGCCGGTAACAGTACAACTTTGGTTGCGACCCCGTGGACTGGACACGCGGATATTGGATCGTGGATCTTCTCAAGATGAGTGGTTCGCCGTCGGCGCAAATAAACAAACCGAATGAAGATGAAAGAAAGGATACAGGGGATATGCAGGATATCCAACCGCCGACTGGTGAACCGGAAGGTAGGAAACGTACTCTTACACAAAAGGGTTTTGAGTATCAGTTGCCATTTAAGAAGAAGAGTTATGAAGATACCTTAGTCAAATTAAGGAACTGTGTTGACAAAGTCG
Organism: Orbicella franksi; assembly: GCF_964199315.1. Lineage (NCBI taxonomy): Eukaryota > Metazoa > Cnidaria > Anthozoa > Scleractinia > Merulinidae > Orbicella > Orbicella franksi. The sequence goes on from NC_138159.1 coordinate 10,743,881, forward strand.
ACATGTTATGGATAGATGCAAGTGATGTTGATGAACTTCGCCAGCTTAAGACTGAATTAGAAGAAAGTCGACAGGCATTCGAAATAGCACGATCTGGGTACGCACCCTTTTTATCAGAACAAGAACTACAGCAACTCTGTGGTGAATCGTCTGATCTTCTAAAGCGGGCAGTGCAACTAAGAACAAATGCTGGTGAACGGATTTTCATACTAGAAAGGGATGAAATAAATTCTCGCGCAAGTAGATCGTCAACTAGATCATCATTGTCAAGAGAAACGAGGAGCTCAAATCCCTCTGAGATAAGAGCAAAGGCCGTAGCCGAAGCAGCAAAGAGGAAAGTAGAATGGCAGTACGCTAAGCTGGAAATGCAGAAGAAGGTGGAATTAAAAATGAAGGAGTGTGAAATAGAAGAAATGCAGAAGAAGAAAGATTATGAAAGAGCTGAAGCTGAAGCTGCTGCCCTGGCCAAGATTGAAAAAGAAAAAAATGATGAGAAACCCATGTCCGATTGCTTGGATGACATCCCTTGCGAAATTGATAAGGAAGATCATATACGTCGATATGTAACGGCACTTCCCACTACTACAGCTCCCACAAATGCTACGTCAATTAATTCGATGGATCACCAGCAGAACACTTCCGTTGCTAATGTAAGCACCATTCCTCTTACAGCCTCAACTCCTGTTGCACACGGAATTCCCGGAGTAATACCATCTGTACTCAGGCCATCAGCCACACCCTTTTCTCCACTACATGCCCAATCAACGATGCCGACATTCTCCACCCCACTTAATTCAGCAGTTAATTCACGCAGCATTACGGAAGCAATCACGGAAAGTTTTCAAGCCGCTCGAATGCCGCCACCAAATCTTTCAGTTTTCACCGGTAACCCATTGGATTGGCCAACTTGGAAAAGTGCATTTGAAACTGTAATAGAGAAGAGAGCTATCAATCCCAGTGAAAAGATTCTCTATTTGCTTCAATACCTGTCTGGAGCTCCAAGGAAAGTTGTGGAAGGTTATCAGTTCTTGTCATCACCTGATGCATATCAAACAGCAAAGAACATATTAGAGAAACGATTTGGCCATCCATCTGTCGTTGCTGATGCCTTTTGAAGGAGGTTAAAAAATTGGCAGAGGATCAACCCAAGGGATGGAACTGCCTTGAGGGAATTTGCTGACTTCTTACGAACGTGCCAACTGGCAATGCATTCAATCGAGGATCTTCAAACATTGAATAAAGAAAGTGACAACAAGAAACTAGTTAAGATCCTTCCTGGTTGGGCCCATCCCAAATGGGGAAGTAAGGTTCGTGACTATCAACAAAAACATGGAGACAACAAGTTTCCTCCTTTCTCAGCATTTGTCACCTTTGTCACCGAGATAGCCGATATACAGTGTCTACCCGTACTTTCCAGTGCAGAAGTCATTAAACAAGAAAGAGAGGACAAAAACAAGAACCGTAAGAGAGATCCTGGTCATGGAAGATATTCCCAATTCAATTCACTGTTAACGGATGTTAGAGAACCTTCAGTTACTCCAAAGAAAAATAACAGCAAACCATGTGCATGGTGCAAGAGGCCCCACAACTTGAACGCTTGCCAAGAACTTTTGAAGATTCCTCTACAGGAAAGATTGTCATTTCTTATCAAGAAGGGATTCTGCCTGAGGTGCCTAGAGCATGGCCATATGGCTAAGGAAAATAAGTGTACAGCAAAATTGAAGTGTGCATCATGCAAACGACAGCATCCCACATGCCTACATAGAGAACAGCAACCAGACAAGCCAGTCCAAACAGAACAAACTTTGAAACCAGTATCCGAGCCATTACTTCTACCAACATCTGAACCAGCATCTGCCAAGTGTACGAGAGTGTGTGGAGTTGAAGGTCAGGAATCTGGACAAGACCAAAGTTTGATTATTCCAGTATGGGTATCTAGCTGTGAAAACCCCGAAAACAAACAAATGACGTATGCTCTCATTGACTGCCAGTCCAATGCCACGTTCATTACTGAGAAGTTGAGACAGGAACTTGGACTTGAAGGTGTTAAGAGTCACCTGCTATTATCCACCCTGCATGAAGAAAATGAAGTGATCGAAAGTCACAAGGTCAAAGGCGTTACCGTGATGGATATGAAGCACCAAAATAGCATTCCTTTACCACAGGCGTTCACGAGACAGACGATCCCTTTCAAGAGCTCACAGATTCCCAAGCCTGAGGTGGCTATGTGTTGGGAACACTTGAAACCTATCGCAAGTGAACTGATGCCATACAGGAACGATTTAGAAGTTGGTTTGCTGATCGGAACAAATTGTCCAAGAGCCATAAAACCGCGAGAGATAATACCTGGTTCTGACAATGATCCATATGGAGTAAGAACTGCTCTTGGTTGGGGCATCATTGGCAGGGTATGCCTTTCCCCTCCATCTGATTCACATGAAAATTATGACGTTTGGACTAACAAGATCATTACAAGAGAACTGACCAGCACTGATGAATGCGCCAGGCCCCGTTATGGTGCAACATTTGCCCTGAAATCTTGTGTTAAGGAAGTCTTCAATCCTGCCCAAGTAAACGAGATGTTTGAGTTAGATTTTCAAGAGAGATGTGGAATCGAGAATGAGCGATCGTTGTCTGTTGAAGATCAGAAGTTCCTTAACATCCTTGGTGAAGGAATCCACAAGCGAGAAGATAGACACTATGAGATGCCACTACCCCTACGCTCAGAAGAAGTCGAGCTCCCAAACAACCGTTCCCTAGCCCTTAAACGCGTCTTCCTTCTGAAGGAACGCTTTAAAAGAGACCCAGGCTATTACAAAGATTATGTGAAGTTCATGGAAGGAGTTTTAAAGGATTGTGCTGAAAGATGTGAAGGTGACGTTGCTAGCAAAATGGGCAGAGTCAACTATGTACCACACCACGGTATATATCACCCCAAAAAATCGGGTAAGATTCGCGTCGTATTTGATTGCAGTGCACGGTATGCCGGAACTTCCCTGAACCAAAACCTGCTACAGGGACCGGATCTCACGAACAGTTTGGTTGGCGTTCTGTGTAGGTTCCGCCGAGAAGCCATAGCATTCTCCTGCGATGTTGAGTCTATGTTTCATCAATTCTTCGTGAATGAGGAGGACAGAGATTTCCTGAGATTTTTCTGGTGGGAGAACAGTGATCTAAATGCAGCACCCATTGAGTACAGGATGAAAGTCCATTTATTTGGAGCCGCTTCTTCACCTGGATGTGCCAATTTTGGACTCAAGCAAGCAGCAAATGATGGGGAAAAAGAATTTGGAGCTGAAGCTGCCGACTTCGTACGGCGAAACTTCTATGTCGATGATGGCTTGAAGTCGCTCAGTACAATCTCCGCCACTACAAGCCTAATCCAGAAAAGTCAAGCCATGTGCGCCAAGGCTAGTATCCGCCTACACAAGTTTGTCAGCAACACCGAGGAAGTACTCGGGGCAATCCCTCCTGAAGATAGAGCCACTGGACTTCAAGATCTAGACCTGAAGTTTGACCAGCTACCCATTGAACGCACGTTGGGCATCATGTGGTGTATAGAGACTGATTGTTTCAGATTCCGCATCGTCCTTCAAGATCGACCATTAACCAGAAGAGGAGTACTCTCCACTGTATGTTCAGTGTATGATCCTCTTGGATTCGCAGCCCCTCTTATCCTGGTTGGAAAACAAATCCTTCAGGAACTCTGTCGTGGAAATGTGGACTGGGACGATCCAATCCCCGAAAATCTACGACCTAGATGGGAAAGGTGGAGAAACGAACTGCATATCTTAGAGGAACTGGAAATCTCAAGATGTTTCAAGCCTAAAGGCTTTGGAGAAGTAAAGAGTGTTGAGTTGCATCACTTTTCCGATGCGAGCCAAAACGGATATGGTCAGTGTAGCTACCTTCGCTTGGTGAACCAACAGGACCAGTCACATGTTTCATTTGTCATGGGCAAGGCTCGAGTAGCACCCTTGAAGTCAATTACCATCCCTCGACTTGAGCTAACTGCCGCAGTAGTTTCCACCAAGGTCAGCCAGTGCCTCAAACAAGAGTTAGACTACAAAGATGTCATCGAACTGTTTTGGACCGATAGCCAGGTAGTGATAGGATACATAAACAACGAAGCAAAGCGTTTTCACACCCTTGTAGCCAACCGCGTACAAGAAATACACAACCGTACAAAACCTGACCAATGGCATTACGTGGGGACTGACTCTAACCCAGCTGATGCTGCCTCACGTAGCCTCACAGCTCAGCAACTTGTACACGATTCACGTTGGCTGAAGGGCCCGAAATTCCTTTGGAATTCAAACATTCACTCAGTACAAGCATGTTACAAGCCTGGTCCCCTTGACTCACAGGACCCAGAAGTGAAAAGGGTCTCCGTCCTTGTTACCCAGACCTTGAAGAGATTTCCTGACCACTTTGAAATAAGCAGATTGGATAGCTTCTCTGACTGGTTTAGAGCCAAGAATGCAGTAGCATTATGTTTACTACTAAAGAAGCATCTAAAGGAAAGAAAGATCAAGAAGGACCCACAAGTTCGTGAAGACAAATTGAGAGAAGTCCCCAACCTCCAACATCGGAAACCAAGGGTAGATGACTTAGCCCAGGCAGAGACGGAAATCATGCGCAGCCTGCAACATGAACACTTTATGGAAGAAATCAGAATATTGCGTTCCCTGAATGCTGGAGAATTCCTAGGTAGAGAAGCTGTAAAACAGCGCGACATAAGTTTGAAGAAGACTAGCTGTATGTATCGCCTTGACCCCTTTCTAGATGCCGATGGAATCCTGCGAGTTGGCGGTCGCCTCAGAAGAGCTAACATGCCAGAAGGTGTCAAACACCCAGTCATATTGCCAAGAAGATCTCGCATCACCGAGTTGATAATACAATATTGCCACCATGCCATTAAACATCAGGGAAGTGGGATGACCCTTAACGAGCTCCGCCAGCGTGGATACTGGGTAATTGGTGGTACATCGGCAGTAGGATGTTTCGTCTCAAAGTGCACAATTTACAGAAGATTTAGAGCACCCACTCAAGATCAGAAGATGGCAGACCTGCCTAAGGATAGAACAGAGGCCGTTTCTCCCTTCACTTACAGTGCGGTAGATTATTTTGGTCCTTTCTACATTAAGGACGGTCGTAAGGACGTTAAGCGATATGGAGTGATATTTACCTGTACGTCTTCACGGGCAGTCCACATCGAAACCTCGAACACGCTAGAGACCGATTCCTACATAAATGCACTTCGTCGTTTCCTAGCTGAGCGTGGTCCCGTTCGCCAGATCAGGTCTGACCGCGGCACAAACTTTGTTGGAGCCAAGCGAGAACTAGCAGATGCCCTACGTGAGATGGATCGTGAGAAAGTAAGCAGTCACTTACTAAAGGAGAATTGCGACTAGATCGAGATGCAGATGAATGTTCCTTCGGCAAGCCATATGGGCGGAAGTTGGGAACGACAAATAAGGACTGTGCGAAATGTTCTCGCAGTGCTGCTTCAAGAGTCTGGAACTCAGTTGGATGATGAAAGCTTTCGCACACTAATGAAAGAAGTGCAGAACATAGTGAATTCGAGACCACTCACCGTGAACAACGTGATGTCCCCAGGTGCTCCAGAACCTTTAACACCGAATCACCTCCTCACAATGAAGGTTGAAGTGCTAATGCCTCCACCAGGTGTGTTTTTAAGAGACGACCTCTACTCAAGGAAGAGATGGAGAAGGGTACAACATCTCGCAAATGAATTTTGGAATAGATGGAGAAGAGAATTTCTACACACACTACAAGTACGCCAGAAGTGGACCAAACCGCGAAAAAACCTAGCGATTGGTGACATAGTTGTGGTGAAAGATGATCATCTCCCAAGAAACGAGTGGAAGTTAGCACGAGTTGAGCAGACCCTACCGAGTGAGGATGGTTTTGTTCGAAAGGTCGTCTTAGCCATCGGAACTCGACTTCTCGACAATCATGGAAGAAGAATACACGAAATTCAGCGCCTGGAAAGACCAGTTCACAAGTTGGTGCTGATTTTACCTTAAGACCGGGAATTCCCCGTCGAGGAGCCTGCCAAATCAGAGGCTTAGTGCCAAGAAAGATATTAAGGACTATTAAGGACTTTGTCATGTGACCCTTTCTGACCGGATTTGACAAGAATATTTTCTTTAGTGAGACTTTCTGTAGGTATTGAACAGTGGATTCCCACTGTTGGGGAGCCATGTAACTAACGTTAAGCCGAAAAGACCCTTGGGTAAATTCCCAAGGTTCTTAGCGCGCGCTCGACAAAACACGTGTGCTTGCTAACGCCAGATGTAAGGCAATCGAAGTTATCTTGCTCGTTTGTGACAAATTAGATCATTTTTTCCTTGGATCCTTTAAGATTTAAGACCAGTTCAGTGCCCTTCGTCGCTGGACAAAGGTATTTGTAACTCGTTTTCGCTCTGATTTATTGTATTGTCGTAAGATTTTCTTGTATTTTGGCTTGCACATGTACTCGCGAACGGTTCAGTTTCTCATGGAATTTCGTCATGTATTACTTTCTAGTTTTACGGTTCTATCTTACTGAGGAGATTAAAGAATCTGTAATTCTGCCAGCTATGTAATTGTTGGTTGTCCTTTGGATCATTTTGGATGAATTTGGAGTCTATTTATCGAGCGAAAGGTCGCCGGTAACAGTAAGGCTGGCAAGATTTCTAAAGAAGAAGTTAAATTTTGCAACAAAGTCACTTCCTATGGTAAAATTTACCTCAAAAAGCATGATTTCTTTCAAACGCAGGTAAAAAGAAAAATTGCATTACACATGCTACGGTACATGGAAATTTCCATGTACCTTCCTGTACTACACATGTTAAAGTACATGGAAATTTCCATGTACCTTCCTGCACTACACATGTTAAGGTACATGGAAATTTCCATGTACCTTCCTACACCACAAATGTTAAGGTACATGGAAATTTCCATGTACCTTCCTACACCACACAAGTTAAGGTACATGGAAATTTCCATGTACTTTCCTACACCACACATGTTAAGGTACATGGAAATTTCCATGTACCTTTCTGCACTACTCATGTGAAGGTACATGGAAATTTCCATGTACCTTCCTACACCACACATGTTAAGGTACATGGAAATTTCCATGTACCTTCACGCACTCCCTGTACCTTTTTGCATTACTCTGTAAAGGTACATGGAAATTTCCATACATAAGATGTATGAGGCATATTTATACAGCTCTTAAATCGTTCCCTGTTATGAACTTGTCAGATAGCCCTTAAACGAAATTTAGTGAGTGAGACGAGGCAGATGTTTAAAAAATATATGATATCAAACAAAATTTATTGTAAGATACACAACACCCTGTCACGGTGTTAGCAAGACAGCTCTTTTTGGAAGATTCATGGACCTAGAAATTAAAGAAACAACACCTGTCAATATATTGTAAAACAATGTTCTGAAATCTTTTAACGTTTCGGAGATTTAGTCTCTGTTTGTTTCGTGTTCACTGTGTTTATCTTGGACTGCATGTATGGATTTCAGCATTCAACGACTCAATATTTGTAAACTGCTTACTCAGAATACGCCATCTCCTTTATATATTTACATGTAATCGGTCTCAAAACGTTTTTCTTCACTTAAAGATATTTTTTTAGCTTTATGAAGGGAATGATTAGGTTTTCAATGCAACATGTTCGTTTTCGAAAATTACAGAAATGGCGCACTTTTGGATGATAAATGACCCGAGTACTGACCCACAAAGATTTGACACGTTCATGGACTCATTCCGGACTATTTTAATTCTAGTCATTTAACACTTAACAAGGCAAAATTAATATTTCTTTTTACCTGTAAATTGATGAACTGAACTGTAGCATGTTCACGGACTGTCTTCTCGCCGAGTGTCGATATACAACCTCACTTGTTGGCAGTTCCACAACAATTAATGATGTACCGCTTCTGCTGTTTCCCCTGACCTGCTTCCTTACAGCTTATAAGGCTACCAGCTCACGTCTACTTTCACCGCAAGAATACGTTTGTTTCGCCATACTAATAAACCATTTCAATATTTAGTCGGGACAGCACTACGATTCTCAAAAATATAGCTGATAAGATGAAATTCGACCGTTAAACAGCACAGGGGAAATGAAAGCAGCTTGTCCGACAGTTTCGTTTCCGAAACCGCAATGATAGGTTAATTTCTGCCGTTATAAAAGCATCCAGCTGAACCGGATTCCGCTGATTCTAATTAATTTATAACCCTGCGAATCCGAACAAAACCAACACTTTTCTCGAAATAACACTCTCTCTAAAGTGTAGTGTTTTGCTTTTCTCTGTTTTTGGAGAAATATAAAATAAAAAATAAGTTATTTTTGACACATACACAACTTGCGCTCGAATAAGAACTATTGTTATATGCCTTGTTATTCAAAGCACACTGACACATGTAAATGAATGAAGCTGCTCCTAATTACTAGGCCTTTACGGAAACCTGAACAATAGCACGCCCAAAATGTCAGTGAGATAATGTCACTGCGGTTTAACGGAATCACGTATTGCAATCCGCCAAAAGGGCAAAGAACGATTTATAGAGCGGTAGCTTCGAGGAAGGAGGTCTGCTCTATTTTGGTTGTTACGATGGGACCTATGCAAAGGTACTGCCGAGTTTAGGAGGCAAAACATCTGTGTGCAAGTAAGTGGAATGAATCGCGCCCGATCTCCTGAAACCTATTATTGACCTAGTTCATCAGTGAGATAAAGCATTGCGTTTACGCGGCGAACGGCAAAGGTGAAACTTAGGCCGTCTGTCTTAGCTGTTTGTGCGTTTTATAGATTTGTATTTGAGGATATGTAGATTTGTATTTGAGGTGAATATTGGGAGTCGTTTTGCTATTTTTGTGTGATATATTTGAAGAAAAGACCACAAAACTCTACAAAATCAAAGAGGCAATTTTTTTTTGCCGTTTGCCGTAAACGTCGAATTGTAGTTACCTGGGGCCGCGGTGTGGTCTCCTAAAAGAGTTTCAACGGTCAATATTGTCGAAAAGCATAATATTTTATAATTAATCTTTCTGCTACGTGTATTGGCCATTTTAACAGTACGACTCGATATAATTTAATTAATCACTGCGCTGTAGATCAATTAAAAAAACGTTGTGGCTAAATGACCGGCAGCCGGTAACGGTTTTCAAATTACTAAATGACCGGCAGTCTCATATTTTTCTCAAATTTAAGGAATCGAAAGGACCCATCCAATTCAAACTATCATATGTCGATTAAGAACTGCCAAGCGATACAGAAGAGCTGTATAGATCGCAAGTCTAACGCTTGGTTTGCGCTCGGCTAGGAGAGCGAGACCATGGTTTGTGACACAAGATTTTTTTGGGTCGACAGCCGGTCACGGTTTTCAAATCACTGAATGACCGGCAGTCTCATATTTTTCTCAAATTTAAGGAATCGAAGGAACCCATCCAATTCAAACTATCATACGTCGATTAAGAACTGCCAAGCGATCCAGAAAAGCGGTATAGATCGTAAGTATAACGCTTGGTTTGCGCTCGGCTAAGAGAGCGAGACCATGGTTTGTGACACTTAGGATTTCTTTGGGTCGACTGCCGGTCACGGTATTCAAATCACTAAATGACCGGCAGTCCGATATTTTTCTCAAATTTAAGGGATCGAAGGAACCCATCCAATTCAAACTATCATACGTCGATTAAGAACAGCCAAGTGATCCAGAAGAGCTGTACAGATCGCAAGTATAACGCTTGGTTTACGCTCGGCTCAGAGAGTGAGATCATGGATTTTTTTGGGTCGACTGCCGGTGACGATTCCTTAAATTTGAGAAAAATATGCGACTGCCGGTCATTTAGTGATTTGAAAACCGTGACCGGTAGTCGACCCAAAAAGAATCCTAAGTGTCACAAACCATGGTCTCGCTCTCTGAGACGAGCTTTAACCAAGCGTTATACCTGCGATCTATACAGCTCTTCTGGATCGCTTGGCTGTTCTTAATCGACATATGATAGTTTGAATTGGATGGGTTCCTTTTATTCCGTAAATTTGAGAACGATATGACACTGCCGGTCATTTAGTGATTTGAAAACCTTGACCGGCTGCCGGTCATTTAGCCACAGCGTAAAAAAAAAAAAAAACTATAATATTTTAGTACTGCTCCTAGTCTCCTTCGCAGCCCCAAACGGCTCAGAAGGTGACTATACCGCTTCTTGAGCTCTGGTCAAAAGCTCGTTCAAAGGAAGTGACACCCGGGAAGTGGTATCTTCCAGTTCGACTTTTTTTGTTAGCGAATTTGAACTTTTTCCAACAGAACTAGTCTTTTTAACCTTTCTTAGGAAATGGCTTTACCTCATTTTGAAATGGCACCTGAAATATTTCGATGGTGAATAGATCATTAGATTAATTGTTACTTGAACCAAAATAGTGCTCAAGAGCTAGAGAACTAGAGTAAGTGTATGTATAACCAGCTGCGTTGATGTATTTTGTTTCTTTAATTTCCAGGTCCATGTCTCGTTCAAAGAGAGAAGAGTACTATTGTTGTATATTGATGTATCTTTCTGTTGGTTAATTAAAACTATTTAATTTTTCAGTAATTTTCAAGCTGTAGTTAGATTTTATATTTTCCAACATTTACTTGAGCAATTGATTATCAGATGGGGAAATCCTTGTTTATGTCTACCACAAGGTACACGGAAATTTCCATATACGTTTTGCTATGTGTAGGTACATGGAAATTTCCATTTACTTTTCCATGTGTTTCGTTGCAAGGTACATGGAAATTTCCATGTACCTTGCCATGTGTTTCGTTGCAAGGTACACGGAAATTTCCATGTACTTTGCCATGTGTTCCGTTACAAGGTACATGGAAATTTCCATGTACCTTGCCTTATGTTTTGTAAAAGGTACATGGAAATTTCCACGTACCTTGCCAGATGTTTCGTCGAAGAAAAAAATTGACAGCGATTACCTCAATTATCGATAAATTTGCCAATCGTTTCTAAAATTGGCAAAATTAACAAAATTCGCGTTCTTTTATGCCAAGAAAAACCTGCCTCTCACAACCTTTTTACCAAAAATAAACATTTGGGCTTACTTTTTACCATATTTGTTGCCTTCCTTGCAGAAAACTCCTCTTTTAAGCTGATTCTTGCAACTAGATCTTGGCAAAAATCTTAACTTTTCGTGACATTTTTACCGTAGCTGTCTTCAAAGCTCCGGTCCTGGTAAAGTTTTCAGTTATTTACCCATTTCTTACAAGCTAACAATTCTCGTGGCAAAATTTAAGGACTTAATGCAAAATTGTGCCAAAATGTTTACCACTCTGGCAAAAAAATAGCCAAAAAGGGCATTTAATGCCAGATTTGTTAATTTTATCTGGAAAAAATTTAGCCGATTTCCTTTATTTGTTCCAGAAATCGCGTTTTAGAATATCCCATTGTTTTTAGAACGTGTTTTGTCAACTGCGCGTCCTAAAGTTCTCGCAATTTGATTGATGAAATTCAAACAAAAACCTTGAAAATTTTTTTTCAGCGCTGAAAAATAGTGAGACTAGTAGTAATCAAAGATTATGAGAGTGCATTCGACGCCTTCACTTTAATATATATATAACTTCAGAGAAGTTCAGGTCTCACGAGTAATCATCGTTTTATTGCTACAGAACTGTTTCGTATGGTACAAGGACCACACTCATCAGGCAATTTTAACGACTGAACTGTTGAAATTGGAAAGCTGGAAGTAAACCCTGCAGCAACATTAGCAAAAAATGTAGCCTTTGTCTGAATGAAAAGTTCATAATCATTTGTAAAAAAGGACTGTGTAGCCTCAACAGAAGAGACGAATTAGCAAGTTCATGCCCCCACAGAAACCGATATGTACTTCGGAACTTTAGAGTAACGTAACTTAAAATAACGACACGTAATCCCTCTTATATCATGTTTTCGTTACCTAGCAACTCTTCGAACAGTTTCAAATAGCCTGAATGTAACGCAGCTACTATAGCAACCATTCAGATTTTCGTATTTAACTGCCAGCTTTCCAATTTCAACAGTTCAGTCGTTAAAATTGCCTGATGAGTGTGGTCCTTGTACCATACGAAACAGTTCTGTAGCAATAAAACGATGATTACTCGTGAGACCTGAACTTCTCTGAAGTTATAGTTGATGCTCCTCAATCGATTGAGTTGAGCGCTGTACGAAATACGTTGTACTCAAAAAAAGAATTTATATATATGTCTGGATTTATGAAAACGGTGTTAAAGACTGAATCAAGTGTTTTTTGATTTAGTCGTTTTTTTTTCTGCTTTCGCTATGACAGCAACTGGTAAATCTTACCTAGCATGGAATGTAGAAACTCCCTGCCGCATGTTTCATTTATTTAGGTATTTTTTTTTTCATCATTTATCGACCCCCCCCCCCCCACCCCCTTTTCAATTTGCGTGAATTTTAGCCCAGGCTACACTCGTCTGAATTCAGTTCGCGCGGTGACTCCGACAAGGAGCGACCGATTAGCGTTCTGTATTCGCTGTCTAAAGGAAGTCTGCCCGAGGACATCATTAAGTCCAATGAAGGCCCAAGTCTAACGATTTGCTAGTAAGCGTCGTCCATTATCGTACGTGAGGCGGGCCTGAGGAGATGTGTAAACTGTACGGGTCACATTTAGTCCCGTAACAGAGGGCCGTTTGCCCTGTGGCGATAATGTTGTGCTTGCTTTAGACAGCAAAACTCTTTCGCCACATCAATTTAGGGCTTAGAGGTGCAATGGACTAGACATTTCTAGCTGCTGTTGGCGTCATTTGCTTTGAACTTTGATGTAGCTAACGACTTAGAAAAAAAATGTTGAAATCTGATGTGCCATTCCGCGCTCGACAAAATTGAAGTACATCCGGGACATTGCTATTTGCCAGCAAAACATGGCAACGAGGAGAGAGAAGAACATGAGTTCAAGCGCTGATCGTGAGTAGAATTTCCTTGTTTTATCAATTTTAGGCGTTCTCGGCTTAGCTAAGTATCAGAACTGTCTGTGATTCGCTAGCGCGGAAGAAATTTATTTGCGTGGCTTCCGGGCGATAATTGACGTAACGACAACATGTTGAGTGTTCGCTTACTGCTAACTATGGCCTAGTTTGTCTGAATTTCAATCGATTCTCGATGTAGGAAGCTCTTGTTCAGTCCATTTAGGACGATGCAGGCCTTTAGAAAGCAATAGATTGGCTCTCCGCCGCGGTTTTGATATCTGTACGTTCGTGTTGATTTAGACTCCAATTTCATGTTAAAAGCACTCTTAATTAAATTGTACAATTCATGATTCGACGAAAAGACGGTGAATTTAGTCTTCCTGGCCTCAAAAGGCATACAGGAGAGTTATTTGCTGCTATTTGAGCTACGATAAGCCTCGTGGAAAGCTAGCTCGGGGACAGAATTGTAGCAAGATTATCAGTGACAAGTCAAATTCTATGGCTATGTTTTTGCGAATCCGGTCAGATATTGAGATGAAATGTCACGTAACGGCTACTTTTTGGCTGAAATATAGAGGTAAATAATCGATTCCACTGCTTACCATGCTCTTGTTAGCGTGACTGGCTAATTTAACCCACAGTAAAGACATAGTGAGGTCATTAAGGTGAAATCGAAGAGGTTAAGCCTGTCTAAATTAGTGCCGCGGCGAACCAAATGATCAATGTAAGCTCTAATTTAGCTTTGTTTGGCTCGTTCGACTCATTTGTAGCGACTTCAAAGGCTTGTATAGGCATGGTATGGACTCTGTTAAGAGTACACGAGGTAGATAGCACTCTCGGTGCGACATGGCCATATTTATGTACATTTTCTAACCGATTTTCCAAAAACATGCCCGCTATTTTGGTGCAAAGTCTTTAACACGGTTTTCATAAATTCAGACATATATATATATATATATATATATATATATATATATATATATATATACTTTAAATAAATGGTTTCACTAGCTGACTTTCAACCTCTGTCTATTGCTAAAATCATCGTTTTTCATCGACAAACGAGGTTTTACAGACAGATATATCATAGTGTCAAAGTCCATGCCAGATAAAAAATACATGGCCGCAGTTGCACGTGGAATTGGCGAGACAAGCGGTGCTGTGCAGTTAAATGGCGTTTTGGGAAAATATTTTATCTTTAGAATTTGTTTTCTCAAAGTGCAATTTATAATTAACCTGTGTATTTAATTGTTTCTTTATTTGTCCATCCAAATTTTTTATCTTACTATTTTTCATTTTTTTTCTTTTTCTTTTTTTTTAAACTTGTAAGAAACTATAAACTTCCAGGAGAAGCATTTCTTTAAATTTTGGTTTCGAAACTGAACGTTCAATTTCAGAACGCCAACGCTTGTAACAAATATTTCTTGAGAAAACATAGTTTAAATTCAAAGAGCGCATCACCAAAAATTTTACTTTGCATTTATTTTTTTTGTTTTTAAATTGCTCGAATTTACGGCATCTTGTTTTCAAAAATGAAAAATGTTAAATTAGTAATGAATAAACCATTCTGACCACAAATCACGGCCTTTGGGCAATCTACACAACTCGGGAGAACGTTTGAGTCCTGACAACTTCTCATAGCCATTTGCCGACCTACAACTCGCAAAATCTATTTTTCAATTTATTTTCATATTTTGGATTTCCCTTTCATTCCATGATATGCAATCTGCAATCTATAGTCCACATGCCACGCTTGTGAACACCTCCAAAGGAGTAGGGGGAAGACATAAAGGAGATGCACCTCTAAACTGAGTCGCTAAAAATCATCGGACGTGTCCTAGTTAAACTAGTTGCGTTCACGTGGTGTAACGCAATCCTAGTCCAGTGCGTTCAAAATTTTTTGGGACGACCGTGTTCACCGATTTGTCCTCCCTGTACTGTAGCAGGGGCAAATAAAACATGAGTGCGTGCACGCAGTCACGAGTTATATTAATTAGATCCAATCGCAGTGCGTATGAATAACGCAAAGCGCTAGTTACAGTTTGGCGCTGTGATTTTCGACTACAAGTAACTGAGCATGAATGTTTTGTAGCTCGGAGTTCAGAAAATACATACATAGTCCGCGCCTGAAGTTTCGAGGCTCACTTCGTTTGATAAAACCGCTCGGATGTTTCTTCGCTTTCACAAATGAAAAAGGTAACATGATGAGCCTGAAAGAACATAAACTCAACAGCCACTATTTGCAAAGGAACTGAACAATGGAATCATGAACGCACAGCCACTGCTGCAATCTTTGGTTACTACACCAGTAAATAGCTTCAGTTTGGTGCATATGTTATTATCGTGATGAAATGATCTTGCAACGACGTCACAATGACGTCTTCATAACATTACTGACATTTTTTGATGTAATCGCACTCGTGGTCACTCGTGGTCACTCGTGGTCAGCTGTGGTCACTCGTCGTCATTCGTGGTCATTCGTGGTCACTCGTGGTCACTCGTGGTCACGTTTCTTTGCTGTATCATTCGTGGCCATTCGTGGTCACTCGTAAGTACTTTTAGACCCTATCGTCTCGAGGCAACAAGGCTTTCCAGGGAAACCGAAGGTGTAATTTCTCACATTTTCTAGACATGGTCAAAACTGGACTGATCCTTTACTTTGTTTTCCTAAAAGTGAACTGCAAGCTATGAAAATCGAGCGTTGAATATACCATTTGGACTGAATGAAATATACGCGATTATGAACAGGCCACTTCAGGCGGTGTGAATTTTTTAATAATTATTATTTTAATTTCTTAAGTTTCTATTTCTAGTTTATCTATGCATTTAATTATTCTTCTAATTCACTTTTAAATTTATTTTATTTCCATTTTTTTTTTAATTTTTGTCTTTTAATTTTTTTTGTTAGACTCCGCACCCCGCACCCCGCACCCCGCACCCCGCACCCCGCACCCCGCACCCCGCACCCCGCACTCCGCACTCCGCACTCCGCACTCCACGTTTTCGGAACAGCCCTTTCAGACGACGTCTCTCTCCCCGAGTGAACTTAGGCCCAGTTCAGACGTCGTGCTTCTGCCGTGCCGAACTAAATTCAGGAATTAAGTTCGACAAAAGCACGGCAGAAGCACGCCGTCTGAATCAAACTTTTGAATTAAGTTCGGCCAGGAGCCATAATCGGGGACGGAGACCGTAAGCGCGCGCCATTTCTAGTATTGGGACTGTCCCTATGATATGGGACAATTTTTCTATTTTTAGAACAAATTGCGCCATCGCTTGCGGCACACGCGCGTACATTCTCCGAGGATTTTTGCGGATGTCGCGCGGGGGAAATGGCGTCCGAAATTCCCGAAATTTTTTATGCTTTTGGTCCACAACTCAGCGCGTTTATGTCTGTTGGAATTTTGCTTAAGTATTTTCGTCGTAACCTGCTCCAGTTTGAGTGAAGTAAGACAGTGTTGAATTTAGGTACGTCCCGCTTTAAGCTTATATCACTGACCAAGTTGTGTTCCGCTGCTTCTTTTACAAGAGATGTACATTACTCCACTCTAAATTTCACATATGTTGAAGATTAACAGCTTTTCCATAACACAGCAAAAAACTAGTTGGATATATTTAGACATAGCAGAGTTTCAGGACTTCATAGTTTCCTAGCTCCTCTTTCCACACGCTTGCGAGGAATTCGCTAGTCTATCGCGACCGAAAAGTGAAAAAAAAAAAAAATTGCAAGTTTGAGTTTCACCTGATTTGCAAGCAGTGCTTAATGTTTTATTAAGATCCAATAAGTTTACGTTTGTAGATACTGCTCAGTTTTGTTTGTGTAAAAATCCAATAAATTGTCTGTTGTCAGGAGCCATAATCGGGGCGGAGACCGTAAGTCTTGGGATCCGCGCGCACCTATGATATGGGACAATTTTTCTATTTTTAGAACAAATTGCGCCATCCTGACGTCATATATCCGCGCGGATCCACGCACATGTCGGGGGCTCTCGCGTGGATGCTGTCACGTTGCGTGATCAAATGGTGAGAGTTGCGAGATACTCTTGCGTATTTTTCACCGCGATGGCAGGGAATAAGGCAGGGAATACGAACCAGGGCGCTTATATGTAGTTTTACGCTCTGAGCTAACGGAAAAGGTGGGTTTTTCAGGGTCGAAAACAAGACTTTAATCTCACGCTGGGAATGAATAATATCTGCTCGTATTTGTTGTAAGCTCACGCGTATGACTTTGCGTTTGTTCATACTCTGGTATCGAGTTAATTTGTGAGTTTCTCAGACAATGGTTAATCATAACCAAAACCTGTTTTGATGGTTTCTTATTGTTTCTGCTTCTTTAGTGAGTTTGCAAAAGTTTTTGAAAGGAAAGTCTGACGCGTACAATTAGCTCATTTGCATAGTGCAGCTCGTGCACTTTCAAGTCCGAGTCGGTGTTTTCAATTGTCAACAAATCTTGACAAAGATTTCTTTCGTCATCTTTTGTGCTGAGATGCCATAACAAATTTCACGAACGCAAAAAAGGCTACTAACATCATGTGTGTTTCTTCAACATAAGCATAGTGAAGTTTTACACTGCGAAAATGAAAATAGACAAGGAGTTTTGATAACTCGATCAACAAAATCGAAATCGTTATTCCAAGTTGATTAAAGAAAGCGTCATTGTGACTGCTGATTATTTCTGCTTTATTCACATATTTCCAGCTTAGCTTTTAATATGCTCGTAAACATTTATCAATCTTAAACATATTTAAAAACTATAGAGTTATTGTGTGAGTTCGATGTACGAAAGTGCGGCGGCGGAGGTCCAATTTGTCATTGACTGTACAAAACACGCATCGGCGGGCGCTCTCATTCATCGACAACAGAGAATTTACTGGATTTTTACACGAATAAAACTGAGCAGTATCTACGGACGTAAAGTTAGTGGGCCTTGATGAAACATCAAGCGTTGCTTACAATTCAGGCGAAACTTTGACTAGCAATTATTTTGTTTTACTTTTCGGTCGCGATAGACTGGCAAATTCCTCGCAAGCGTGTGGTAAGAGGAGCTAGGAAACCATGAAGTCCTGAAGCTCTGCTATATCGAAATATATCCAGGTAGTTTTTTGCTTTGTAATGGAAAAGCTGTTAATCTTCAACATATGTGAAATTTAAAGTGGATTATTGTACAGCTCATGTAAAAGAAGCATCCGTCGGAACACAACTTGGTCAGCGATATATATAAGCTTAAAGCGGAACATACCTAAATTCGACACGGTCTTACTTCACTCAAACTGCAGCAGCTTACGACGAAGATACTTAATTAAGCAAAATTCCAACAAACGTAAACGCGTTGAGTTGTGGGCCAAAAACGTGAAAAATTTCGGGAATTTCGGACGCCATTTTCCCCGCGCGACATCCGCAGAAATCCTCGCAGCATGTACGCGCGTGTGCCGCAGGTGATGGCGCAATTTGTTCTAAAAATAGAATTATTGTCCCATATCATGGGGACAACCCCAATACTTGAAATGGCGCGCGCTTACGGTCTCCGTCCCCGATTATGGCTCCTGCTGTTGTCGATGAATTAGAGCGCCCGGCGATGCTCGTTTTGTACAGTCAGTAAACATGACAACTTTCCTGTGAAAACGTACACCGAACTCATACAATATCTCTATAGTATTTAGATACGTTTAAAGTTGATAAATGTTTGAGAACATATTAAAAGCTTAGCTGAAAATATGTCATCTCATCACAAAAGATAACAAAAGAAATCTTTGTCAAGATTTGTTGACAATTGAAAACACCGACTCCGGACTTGAAAGAGCACGCGCTGCACTATGCAAATGAGCTTCCTCTCAAAAACTTTTACTTTCTCGCCAAGCAAGCAGAAACAAAAAGGAACCATCAAAAACCGGTTTTGGTTATGATTAACCATTGTTTGAGAAACTCACAAATTAACTCGATACCAGAGTAGAGAGTTTTCGTGCTATATTCTTAGTCAGAACAAATACAAAAGCGTATGCTAGGCTTATAACTAGCGTGAGCAGATCTTGTTATTCATTCACAGCGCCAATTGAAGTCTTGTTTTCGACCCTAAAAAACTCACCCTTTCCATTACCTCAGAGCATAAAACTACATATAAGAGCCCTGGTTCTTATTCCCTGCCTTATTCCCTGCCATCGCTGTGAAAAATCTGCAAGAGAATCTCGCCACTCTCACCATTTGATCAGGCAACGTGACAACATCCACGCGAGAGCCCTCGACATGTGCGTGGATCCTCGCGGATATATGACGTCGGGATGGCGCAATTTGTTCTCAAAGTAGAAAAATTGTCCCATATCATGGGTGCGCGCGGATCCCAAGACTTACGGTCTCCGTCCCCGATTATGGCTCCTGGTTCGGCAAGTAATTAAGGAGGCTCTTCTCGCACAGTGAGTTTCCGTCTACCCTATTCTCCACTACAAACATAGCCTGCGAACAGGCTCCCAGCGAGGGCGGAAAAAAAACATTCGGCGAGCGAAAACGTGATTCCGCGAACGAAGCGAGTGGGAGTCGGAGCGTGAATCCACGAGCGAAGCGAGTGGGACCCGGGGAAGCCCCTGTGCACTCCCTCGTCACCAGACCGCTCTCGGCTCGTTCCGCTCGCCCTAGACTACACTCGGCTAGCTCGCTCTAAAACCAAACGGGAGCCTGTTCGCAGGCTACTACAAACACAGTGACCGTTTCTTCAAGACTTTCTACAGTGATTTCTATGGCTGATCTAACTGATTAATCGTGGCACTTTACTGCAACTTCACAATTCATTCCAATGCTACGCTCCCTAGCCAGGCTAAAGCATCCTACGGAATCGCCTTTTGGCGTCTTGTTTTAGCTATTGGTATGACAGTTCGCGCACAGAGTGAGAAGATATGACAAGACTGTTAAGGCTTGAAATTCTATTTAAGAATGATTGTGGTCTGACCGATTGGGGTAGCATGTGATAAACCCGATTCGATTTTCTTCCCAGGCGCCATTTCATGTTTTGTTTATCCGTGATAATGTCGATTCGATAAAGTTAGGATGGCCAAAGAAAAAGAATATTTACGATATTGTTTATCCCAGTATCAATCGGACTCTGCTCTAACAAGAACGTACAATCTCCCACTGGAGATGGTATCAAACACTCACGAAAAGCGATTTATAATTCCCAAAACCATATCAGATTGTAAAGCGTGAAAAATGTGAAACATTTTGTGTCTATATCTCCAAACTTCTAATTTGGCGCCACAAATGGGTCGCCGGCGTCCAGCATGGAAACTTGCACGTAGTTCGTCGAGTGTCGTCAAGTAGGATAATTTGAAGAAAATACGCTGTTCCTCGTCAAATTAAACCCGGAATTCTCAAGGTAACTATTAGAAGAGGCCAAAGCAACTTTAGCTTTGTTTTTATTTTTGTCAGCTGCGAAGAGAAAGGCTATTGTTGTGTCGTTTCGCCTATCGTTCCATATACATATTTTAGCGTTATTAACAAAATATTTATGCATGTAATTTTATTCTTCTACCGAACTTGAAAATGGCCGTTGAGCGGTCGAAACGTCGTTCGCTTATAGCGTTAATTTTTAAAACTCGCCATTTTATTGCTGCTAGCTGATAAAAGTGTTAACGGCGTTGGAAGATGGGAATTTCGTTCTCCTGTGCCCAAATTCACTCATCAGTTATTAACATAGCTTTTTAAACACTACTTGTAACCACGCTAAGGGTGATGATCACGCTACCCAATATATAACTTCTGAATTAAGGTGGCCGAACACAGTTTTCGCGCGCGCTTTTGCTGATACAATTCAGCGCGTGCACAAAGATTGCAAAAAACAAATATGCCGTCAATAGAGCGATCATTTTATTTACTCAACACCCGCACTATACGTATTATTTTTCTCCAGAATTGAACGCAGTGTATTGATGGCTTTAGTCTTTTACTACAAAGATATGTTAGAAAAGGTAACGATGCAAAGAACCCAGCAATTCTCAGCTTTTTCTTTGTTACCGAAAGAACCCAGTCAAATGCAGCGCATGCGTTGTAAGTCAGCCGCGGAAATCGAGCCTAGGGACTCTAAGGAGATGACAAAACGTAATTTCCCCGAGACACAGTTATATTATCGCTTGTCCTATAACGTTATTTGTTGTTATGCATAGATAATCATAGGGTTTCGAGTTCAATTTGGAATTAATTTGCACGAGTGAGTTTTTCAAAAAGCTGAAATTGCACGAGCCGCTTCAGCGAGTGCAATTTCAGCTTTTTGAAAAACTCACAAGTGCTAATTAATTCCAAATTGAACGAGAAAAACCGTATGATTACTTATTAATAATATAAACATGAGAATATTTGCGTGGAGGAAGTGCCGGAAGACCTTTCTGGAAGCCTTTTTTTTCTCATTCGAGAAAACTTTTTTCAAAGTTTCCGCCCAAAATTTACGTCATCATTTTACACAATATCATTGGCTTCGAAAATTTCGTACTTAGTCCAGGCATTTTATCGCCTAAAATAGGTCAACCTGTTACTAATTGCAACAGAAGGTTTTTTAACGCCTTTTGGTCAAGGAACATGTCTTCTACAACATATCAAAAGTTTTTTAGAACCCTATATAATGCAGCATGGAAGCGAGGCTGCCTGTACTATCTGCTGTGTCGCTTGAGTTCAATGCCACGTGCAGCATGGGCTAGCAGAGAAAGAAAGAGTTTTTCGTGTTTTCCTGATAGGTAAGTCCAATTACATGCAGATTAGATCAGCTAATTGCTTAGATAAGATTCTTAAATCTATAAAAATACACAAAGCTTGTAGAAAGCGTCTGCGCTGTTGCTTATCCGTTTGAGGTATTTAGCGTAGGAATTTGTCTTCAGCTAGCAAAGTTGAAATATAAAAAAGAAGTTTTTAAGCTAAAAGAAACATGGATGTTATGTGCTAAGGTAATGCAGTTCAAAAAAATTCATTGTGACCTGAGTAGTGAATCCCAAATTGAGTTTCAACTCAGTGCACGAAAAACCGATATTTTACTCATCGCTTCGCACTTTGTACGTTATCTTTTTCCCATAACTTAGAAATCTCTGAATGAAAAACTTTTCTAAAATAAAAATTTATCCGAACAATAAATGCACTTTGAACACAAAACAATTTGCCTGAAATTCATTTTCACTGAAGACTTAATTTGGCAAGAATAGAACCAAACTTTAACAAAAATTCAAGAAAGCCAATATAAGTCACATTTACGCAATCAACCTAAACGTTTCCGAGTACCACAAAGCTGTAAATAGAATTGAGATTTATTTTGTGCAAAAAGCGCTCTTTATTCATCTATCGTTGTCTTGATGTCTTTTACACTTTCTGATCTGCCTGTAATTTCAGAAAACAAGATTCTCAACTATGGATGACACAGAAAAGTGTGTTATTTGTAAAAAAAAACTTTGATGGCGAGGCCGAGGTCGTAACACTAAGAGAAAAGGGAAGCGCGGGAATAAATCGGGCGAGCACAGAGCGAAATGATTTCATCACTACGGTTCCTGGGCAGCAGGTTCATCAAAACTGCCGGCGAGAGTATTGTCTGCCAAGTAACATCAAGCGAGCCAAGGAAATTCTTACGTCTGAAACAACTAGTAATCGTCGCTCTCTAACTCGCCAAGCAGAACAGTGTTTCTCATTCAAAACTGACTGTTTCTTTTGTGGCACCAAAGTTGAGTTCGACACGATATTGAAAATTTGTTCAGAGAGAGGGCACGAGTGGTCTGATACGATAAGAGCAAGGCTTCTAAATGTGCATGATTTGCCTGCTGCTGAAGCGGGTTACCACCAAACCTGCAGTGTAAAATTACCAATTTTTTTTTGAAGGGGATGAGCAACCGGCTGTCAAAAAGAGGAAAGTTGGTCGTCCCCAGGATGAAGAAAAACGCGAGGCCTTTTTTAAAGTAACGAAGTTTCTTGAAGAAAATGACGACGAGCAGATAACAGTGAGCGATCTAGTGGAGAAAATAGAGGAATGTTTGAGTGACACAAATAGCGAAGCTTACGGACGGCAGCACATGAAAACCAAACTTCTTGAGTATTTTGGAGATAAGATCGTGATAACGGACATTAACGGTAAGCCGAACGTTGTAACCTTTCGAACCACTGCCGCTGCAATTTTACAAGAGTTTTACGTACAGAAGAACAAAAAATGAACGTCATCAAAACAGCAGCTAGGCTGATAAAAAACGACCTCAAATCACTTGCGACCTCAAGTGGCAACTACCTCACGATAGACACCGATGCCGAATCTCATGTCCACTTTCTTCCTGCCACACTTTCTGCATTTCTGGGAGTTCTCGTCTCAGAAAAAAATAATTCGTTTAAGGTAGCGTCAATCGGGCAGGCCATTGTTCAAGCTGCGCGGCCACGTGTCGTTTTCGTAACTTTACAGATCGGGCTTGCAGTTCAGTTGCACCACAACTTCGCCTCGCGCTTCCTTATTGACACCTTGCATCACCATGGGTTTTGTTCATCTTACCAAGAAGTGCAAATGTTCAACCAGAATGCTGCGCTTAGCCAGGGAACTAATATACCCTCTTTTAATGGCGAGTTTGTTCAGTACGCGGCCGACAATGTTGACCACAACTCTAGGACACTCAATGGAAATAACACCTTTCACGGTATGGGCATGATCGCAGTTGTTACGCCTGGTACTAAACACAATTATAATGTTCCACGACGCAAAGTTACTGCAGAAGAAGTCTCGACAACTGGAAGAGTAGAGATTCATCCATGTGGACCCAGTCAGGTGAACGTGGAGATCAAATACAATGACGTGGTTCTCGTACGAGCGGAAGACCCCACTTCTAATCTTGACGTCCCGTGGAAGGTATCTCAACTGTTTGGCACCCCGCGTCCATCTTGGAGTGGCATGATGCAATCTGTTCACCAAGGAAGGCACCAGGGCAAGTCTTCAATTATGTTCCTTCCCATGATTGATATGAATCCGACCGATGTCACGTGTATCTCTTCCACCTTGAACTTTGTAACTGAGCATGCCAAGGAACACGGAATTGCCAATCCCATCATCATATTTGATCAGCCTCTGTGGTTAAAGGCCTTTGACATAATACAGTCTGAACCAGCTGACAGCGATTTACGCAAAGTGATCGGGCGTCTTGGTGCTTTTCATGCGGGGATGAGCTTTCTTGAAGTATTAGCCATCTGATGGCGGGGTCCGGTTTACGAGAAGTTCTGGAACTGATTTATGCGTTTAATGCGGTAGGCCATATAATGATCGGAAAAGCAATTGCTCGGGCTGTTCGTGCGCACCTCATCGTGGACGCCGCTTTGAATGCGCTGCTGTATTCGGAAGCTCTGGAAGTACCCATACCGCACTTACAACACACAGGTAATAGCCATTTATTTTGTCTATAAAGCGTATCTGGTTTGATTGTCTTTTTTTGTGTGTTCTTGTTACTTTTTTATCTTGTAGTTTCTGAGGAAAATTCCATAATTTGCGATGCGAACGGCGAAGATACAGCGAATAGAGACAATGAGACTGAGCAGCGAGGTAAAATCAACACGATACACTTTTACATGTCACTCAAAGTGGACAGCAATTATATCAGATTATTTTACATTTTATCATTTCAGGTAATGAGAGTACTGTTGCGTCTGAATTAGCTGATGAAATTTTCGAGTCAGGAATCGCCTCCCCTCATGCAGAAAGCACTCATAACAGTAAGTATCAGTTTAAAGTCAATTCTTTCACTTCGACAAGCGTTGCTAAAATAAAGAGAAAATGCAATAAGACAATTTAATTTAATATTGCTGGCCACCAGCATCGTTTGGAGTCGATGCCTGAAGACATCCACTCGCAGGTTGGAATTTCAAAGATTGAAGAGGCGCGTGCATTGTTTGATAAGGTGACAGGAAGGAAAGTCTCAGCTGAAGAAGCAAGCACAGTAGATGTTCTGAGCGAGATTCAAGAATGCGTACGCAGAAAGAAAGACGTCCTCGCTGAGAGAAGCTGCACTGCAGCGCTTTGGATTCAGTACCTAGAAATGGTGGACATATTGCGCTCCTTTATCAAGGTAGAGCAAACAGCTAATTGGGAACTCGACCTCGAGGCATTGACAAGAATGCTGCCATATCTCGCTGCTTCTGGCCACAACTTGTACGTTAAGTGCGCTCGACTATACCTACAGTCGATGACGGACCTCCAAACGAAACATCCGGATGTCTACAGAAACTTCGCTTCCGGTCTTCACGTGGCAAGAAGGAGGGTTATCGAGCAGGTTCTTATGAGATGTCTGAAGACGAGCGGAGGCTTGACAAGAGGAAGGGGCCTAACGGAGCAGCAACGTCTTATCTGGCTATTATCTATGCCTGCACGGGCCGAAACCAATCACGGCATGCAAGAGTTGACGGGAGTACAGTTTAATTCGGGCGAGCAAAACAAAGATATGTCCAAGGCAAGACAGGCAAGAGACATGAAAGACACCATGACCACCCTCAGTACTCTGGCTGCGCATAACTCTTTCTCTCCCGACAGTGACAGTCTAAGAAACATCATGAATGGTGTAAATGCCGATAGTAGTGTTAATGCTGATGAAGCCCAATGTGTCGGGGAGAAGACTCTGTCGTCAATGAATGGGAAGAGCCCCACGGATTACACATTCAAACGAAGTGCCCAAGCAATCACTATGGCATCGAAGTCCTCTGTGAAAATTAACAATGATCAAGTACAAGTTGACCCGCAACTTTTATTTCAGCGACTGATGATGGCCTGTGAAAACTCCCAACTTGCGGAATTATTTCGATACGAGCTCTGCACTTATCCCACATCTCTTTTCGACTCCCCATTAACGCTTAGACAACTACAAAAACCAGCGCTAGCGGAAGCACTGTGGGCGAAGCTTCCACCAGAGGCCAAGACGCAGCCCGAAGGAAATGTTCAATATGTGTTGGATGGAGGTGCCCTTGTCCACCGAGTCCCGTGGCGGAGAGGTTCTCCAACTTACAAGGAAGTGTGCGACTTGTATTACAGCTAAGTGCGTAGGAAATACGGAAGAGCGATAGTGGTATTTGACGGGTATGACGAAATGTCAACTAAAGCTATGACACAGCAGAGGTGCGCATCAGGGAAGGTTGCTGCCACTGTCACCTTTACAGAAAGCATGTCCATCACGCTAAAGAAACATAACTTTCTCTCTAACCCCAAGAACAACCAACGCTTTTTGGTGATGCTGATTCAGGCTCTACAGAATGCAGGCTGCGTGACACACCACTCCGATGGTGACGCCGATCAACTTATAGAGTCTGCCTGAACGAAGACCACGGTTCTTGTAGGGGACGACTCAGATTTGCTAGTCCTCTTGTGCTATCATGCTTCTGAAGATGGCTGTGATCTCTATTTTAGACCAGAGCCAAAGGCAAACGCGAGAGGGTCACGGGTTTGGCATATGAAGAAAGTCAAAGATCAGCTTGGTAGGTAAGTTTGCAGGAATCTCCTGTTTCTTCACGCCATGACCGGCTGCGACATCACTTCGCGCCTGTATGGAGTTGGCAAGGCAACGGCGGTAAAGAAATTTGAGAATGTACCATGCTTCAGAGAGCAAGCTAACACGTTCAGCTGCCATTCGGCTGTATCTGACGTTGTTGCTGCAGGTGAAAAAGCACTCGTGGAACGTTTCGGTGGAAAGCCAGGGGTTGGTCTTGACTCTCTCAGGTATCAGCGGTACTTTGAGAAACTTGCAACAAAGACATCTCATATACAACCACAGAATCTCCCCCCAAGTGCAGCAGCGGCCCGATTCCACAGCGTACGCGTCTGTCTACAAGTAAAGCAGTGGCAGGGGGAGGATGCAGAAATGTTGATCGAGGACTGGGGATGGAAAGTAATTGGCGATCAATTGGTTCCTGTTGCGACGGACCTGCCGCCTACGCCAGACTCGCTTATACAGTTAATCAGATGCAACTGTTTGTCTGACTGCCGCACTATGAGGTGCATCTGCCGTAAGAATGGTGTGCAGTGTTCTCCAGCCTGTGGCCAGTGCAAAGGGTCTTCGTGCACTAACTCTACCACCGTCCTGGACTACGAAAGTGAAGATTCGGAAGACTTACCTGTATGGCATGTGTAGATTACAATTCAAGAATGACTCTATTTCTAGCGTGAAGATAAGGGATAAACGTGTCTTGGAAAATGTAAACTTTCGAATAACTCAGTATTTTAAAAGTTGTTCTTTTATGGGTCTTTATTTTAAGATTAAGGCCCGGGAAACATTGTACTAAGAGTATGTTCTTAATTTTAAAGGAAAGGCATGATTTATACCAATAAAACAGCCGTAAACAGCAACTTCCTGTTTATAGCCTCGCTTTCATGTTGCAGCAG
>NC_138159.1:10778700-10801200 GCF_964199315.1 Orbicella franksi
CGCAACATTGTTGCATTGCAAGTTGAAACACGTTGTTGCACGTATTATCACGTTTGTGACCAACTTGTCTCGCAGCAAAATACAGTGTTGCAAGTCTGCAGAATTCTACAGGTATAATTGCTTAATCGTGTGTAAATAAAGATGGCGCCCTCTTTAATATAATTTAGCCTTTCGACGAAGTTCCACTTCGACTTCTGGCCGTTATTTTCTTCTTAATTTTCCGTACCAGCGAAGTTCTCTCAGTATAAAGCTCAGTGTCGTTTCAGGTAGTTAGGCGAAAAGTTGTATTTTTGCGACAGTTCTTCCAACCCTTTTGCCTTTTTTCCTGCTTGTTTTTAAGGGATAAACGAGGTGTCCCAAAGACTATGATAGCCCTCGAGGTCTTTGTAAAGGACAAAGTTATGACTTTCCGAGAGCTACTGGTCGAATTCAGGATCGTTTTCACCGTCCGCCTTGTGTGCATGTTTTTTTATTTGCCGCGCTTCGCGACAGCCAGTCACAAGCGTTGAATTCAAATTTGTTGCGAGACAAGTTGTAGCTTGCAGAAAGTAGAACTCCAGTCCACTTTGCGCAACATGTTGCCTCAACTTGCAACACTGTATTTTGCTGCGAGATAAGTTGGTCATAAACGTGGTAATACGCGCAACAATGTGTTTCAACTTGCAATGCAACAATGTTGCGAGACAAGTTAAAGAAAAATGTTGCCCGTATTACTGGACCTTTACTTTCCACGGAAGCTAGCCAGCTGAACTACCTTTTTGCGGCTTCCACGAAGTGTAAGCACCACATTGTCAGGAGCCTATTTGTTCATTTATTTATTCATTTATATTTGGACGAGAGCTAAGGGCTTGTCAGGTGGTCTACTGAGAAGACTGGGTTCGAGTTAGTGGTCGAGTAGTCGGCCATTTTGCTCATGGCGTATTGAGTTTCACTTTTTCCTCCTGCTTTTAGTTTTAAAGGTAAGTTTTTTTCCATTTTGAGCTTGGTCTGGAGTTCTGCATCTTAGCGGAACTCCTGCACGCCGAAGATTGGAGCCCCATGCCTTAAAAAATTTGGTAACCCATCGATCTGAAAAATTTTGGTTGTCACGTGAATGTCCGTCCGTCCGTCCGTACGCCAATACCTTGAAAACTGAGAGAGTAGCACCATTGCCATAGCTACATCTTTGACTTTGGGCGTCCGCGCTATTGTTGATTGACAGCTGCCACAACAAGCTATTCGCTGACCAGTATCACGTGACTATATCGCTGGCTCAGATTTAGAGCTCATCGAGGTTACTTGTTTTTTTTAAAGCTGACCGCTGACCAGTTACTCGTTTACCGATTAGATCGCGGGCTCAAGTCGCGTTATTTCTCTGGGGGAGAAGGAAGGAGTACTCGCGAAGGCAAAATTTCGGCGAAAATTAACCCCTGGCGCGTTGTTGCCCTAGTACAATCGTCTCTTGGAAAGTCCCTGATATATTGCGTACGTAATTTCTACAATCTTGGCTAGGCTTGTTGGGTATAGTTTGTTAAAATGTGACTGGAAAAATAGCAAAACCACACGCTGAACAATTACATGCTCACAGTTGATCATTTTTTGAGTTTCTGATCCAAGAAAAAATAATTCTCTTTTTCCTTTATCATCAGTTATTGCAATCAGGAGCTCCGCTCTTAGGCTTGGCTAAATCTATATATTATCATTTTTTTTACGAATCCCGTTTGTAATTGTTGTTTCACTTTCAGCCCCAAGTCGATAAATCGAGACAAACGGGTGTTAATTTCCTCACGAAAGCTGGGACAGACCTGGCATGTGTCCAGTGCAGGTTCTACAGGAGCCATTATACTTTTAAGGTCATTCCACTGAATTAGAACCTGCACTGAGATTTTTGTGAAACTTTGCCTATTGATTGTTTATATTATAGGAACTTTTGAAATAAATATGAGGGGTCCCACGTTCGTTTAGCAGCAACAGCACCTTGCTTATACCCAACAAATCGTTATAATAGCACCATGATTGTAGTCACGATTGCTTGCTAAATTCACGTTCCGACGATTGCTTTTTGTTCTACACTGAAGATTAGTCCATATTTATTTTACACATAGAAATTTATTACTCAGTTCAAAACAACAGAAAAAAATGATAGGTCACCATACTCATTTGCGAGAAAATGACAATTTACCTCTATGGCGAGTTCCAGCCGTAAAGAAAAACCCGCCATTTTTTAATGCGCGCGCGCTAATCACGCGTGAAATTATGCGCAGTAGGGATGCGCAATGCAATACTGGGGAAAGACCTTAAAAGCCAATATTCATTGCTTTGAACCGTCAGAAATTTAAAATGTCTCCATTGACGACCACAAATTCAAAGACAGTACCGCTTGAGTTTGAAAACAATGTAAATCACAGACTTAGAAGGTGACCGCCTTCTCAAGACTTGCGGAAACAAGATGGTAATATATTTCATTGCTTTACATTTGGATGGAATTAGTGGAATTACTTGTTTACAAATGTGACTCATGGATGAGGTCATTCAGTGATCAGTTAATTGTAAAGACGTCAATTTGCGGAATAAATCTTTACCCTTTTGAGTAAGTACGTTTCTTCGCTTCAGTTTGAACATGGCTTTGACCTTTTTCTCTTTGTCCAAATTAGATATTCAAAAGTGAAATAAATTACCAGATTAGAGTTGACTTGCATTTGTTTATTGTACTTAGAAATCATAATCACATTGTTCGAACGGTAAGCTTATTATATTTGGAGATTTGGACAATTAATTAAGGTTACCGTATACTTTCAGATCGGCAATTTTCTTCAAATTTGGACTTTTGGGTCAAAGTAATGGTTTAAGAATAATCTCTAATTTCTGAAAAAATAACTTGAAAAAATTAAATATTGACGGAGAAATGGAGGTTTTACGTTGTGGCCGGAAGTAAAAGTTCCCTCTTGATTGACAGCCTTATGACGCTTTGCAATCAACCGAGACGACTTTCGCGGGAATATAACCTGTAACTCAGTTGATCAGCATTGTTAATCCAAGCATTTTTCGTATTAGGTGTAATTCTATTAAGTTATAAGTAAACATGGACCACGGAGAACTCCGTGGACCAGTTCGAAAAAGCGAAAACAGCGAAGAACGAATGAAAATACACCTCGGAGTGAAGAAGCGAAAATTGGTCTCGCGGATGAAGCTATGGCTGTCGTATCAAGCGGGCAAAAAGATCGAGTCAAGAGAAGAGAAAGGTTTTGTGACTCTTCTTTTGAGTCCGATACCGATGAAGCGTCGGACTAATTGAGATCCATTGGAATATTATCCATGCACACTTGCTCCGCCACGCTTTCTTTTGTTTGTTTTCTTCGCCCAGCCACTCTAGCGTTCGTATCCCTTTTCGTCTTCCCCATTTGCCAGACCAGCTTCAAGAAAAATCGAGCCACAGAAAAATCCTGTCCGCCTTGAGCGCATTGCGAAATATAAACACAAGGGTGTTTTTAGTCTAGCTAGCTGTTAAGGGACAAAATTGTTCGTTTTTTGATAAAAGTATCAAACTTGGCAGGGTTACTAACCTCTATAAGACAAATATTTCCTGATATGGAGCCATGCCAAATTTCCTTCCAGAACCATCGAATACGCATGTCAAAAAAATGGCATACAAGGGCCTTACATGGAAACGAGGCTGATGCGAAATACCGATTATTTTGGCCTTGTGGGACTACTATGCCTAGTGTCTTGCTTTTTTTAATATAATAACAAATTAACCAGTACCTTTGAGTCTCAAATTATGTCACGTGATAGCAGTGTCTGATCTAGGATTTCACTTTAGGGGGACATTCTGTCCCAGTCGACAATTTTCTAGGGGACCTTCCAGTTTTTTAGGGGACACACTGTTTTTGTATCGTAACCACTTGAATCAGTTTTTCCAGCCAGGTAGATTGAAAGTTTCTCCTTGCTGCTTTGGCTTTCGGTTCGACAAAAGGTTCACGTTCATCAGTATCACTCAATTTATCTTCGTCGACGTTGTCGATTCTGCTGGTTTTCGTTTGCGGTCTGTGTTCTTCTCTTTTGTTTTCTCGACCAAAGAATGATAATATTCTTTTCTGCTTTGACATGACAGTAATATAGCAGAACGACAAAGAAAACAACCGAAATAACACGTCACGTTTCATCAATCAAGCGTGAAAAGTAAGGGTTTCGCAATGAACACGTGCATTTTTGTAAATTGACCCCCCTATAAGAATTATTCTACTTGTTCCCAGGAATCTCATCTCGGCCTCTGGCAGCCATTTTTATTTGTCCGTGTCGTAAACATTCGTAAAACGCACGCTGTTTTATGTTGTCAATTCTATGAAACTTTAAATCACACAAAATTTTCGAAAAACTTAGGAAACAAGGAAAATTACAAGTCAGTAGCTGCAGATGTTTGCTGCGCCAAAGTGACCCACGTGACGAATATTTGGGGGACATCTATCGAACTGCGCCAATCCCGCAATGGCGCGCTCTAGATCAAACACTGCGTGATAGTCACGTGACATTTGTTTTCAATTACCAGCAAAGCAATGGGCACTGATGAAATCATTATCATTTTTTACA
This sequence comes from Orbicella franksi, assembly GCF_964199315.1. Taxonomy (NCBI): domain Eukaryota; kingdom Metazoa; phylum Cnidaria; class Anthozoa; order Scleractinia; family Merulinidae; genus Orbicella; species Orbicella franksi. The sequence continues at coordinate 10,783,267 of NC_138159.1, forward strand.
TGCCAATTTTATCATTTGCAATGTAGATTCTATTATCTAGACTAAGAAATTCAAACCTATGTTTGGGATGTGCCAAAAACGTAATATCAGAATTATGCATCAAATCGAGGCTGAGATACAGAGTCAATTTATATAGGTTTCATTGACATGATTTTCCTGAGTTACTTGGTTACTGTGATTGAGACACCTATTTCGCATTTGAGACTTTCAAATATGCCGGAATAGATTAGGTATGTTACAATAAACACTTGCTGAACTTTTTGGTCTGAAGGAAACCTTTTGAAAAACAGCTGTCATGGGCTATAACGTTCCTATGCCTGCTTTTAAAAGCACTAGCTGAGTAAAAGTTCTTTGAGCTGCAATTTCCACCACAATTGCACAAACGGTACAGTCAAGACAAGTCTTCAAGCATATGTTAAGACCGAGATTTCAAGAGGACCAAGCAGGGGTGATACATGCCATCTCTCCTTTTTGGATGCAACTTTGCCAGATTGAAGGTACCACCCAACAACTCTAAAAGACAAAGTGGGCCAGCTTTGTGATTTTTCCCTTAGGAGTTAGACAACCCCACCCTCCCCTGGTTTTTTGCCCAAAATCCCAAAAATGTCACTAAAATAAGCATCAAATTTAAACACCGCTCCTGCTTACAGAATGCATTGAATTTTATTGGTATATCACAAAAATAACGATTGGACCTATCTTAGTTCACACCAGGAATTTCAAGTCATTTGAAGTGACAGGTGCCAATCAAGGAATGTCATTTTCTACCCATGTCACGCACACATTTAGCTATAAGGCAAATTAGCTCAAATTCTGACTCAAATATTGCTTAAGTCCAACTTTCTAAATCAAAACTAATTTCATCACAGTTTAAAGTCACCCTTGGCCTGATGAAAGCAAGAATAAAATTTTTGGCATCTGTTAGTTTTTGGTAACAAATGCTGTTCAAACAACATCACAAGAGGCTAGTTTTAACAAAGAGACAAGGGCGAAATCTAAAAATATTAGATATTATAGAATCAGTTCATCAAAGTTATTTCTGTGTTAATGTCATTAACAAAGTCCTTGAATATTATTTAGGGCAGTGGAAGCTCAATGAATGCAAAACTCTTTACAATATCCCGTAACCCTCGGATGTACAAGGGGGGGGGGGGTGGGGGTTGGATGCCATCTCCCAATAAGGTATTTTCAAATTTTGAAGACGGTTTCCTCTAAGGGGTTGAAACTTTCAGTAGCTGTTCATTCATCCTTCACGAATATTTTGATATGTCAATTGTGTGTCCATCATTTTTTATGTTTCCGTAGCAACCGCTAGTTTCATGTAGGTTTGGCCAAAAATCAACTTTTTTGACCTAATTCTGTATTTTTTTCCCAGTATTTTTCATCAAATTCCAGAAATTCACCAATATGTACATTTCATAAGCATTTTGGCTTGATTTTGACATTATTGTTTGCCCTCGTATATTAACTCTTGAGCTCACCCAATGAATATTCATTTCACGGGAATCGAGTTAAAAAACATCTATGATTTCTTTTTTAATTTGCTGCATCAGGCAGGCAAGTAAATCTTAATTGGTATAAAGACCTTGATCAGCAGCAAATAATATCACCAAGTGATAATTAATAGTTTGTTGTTGTTATTATTATTTATCTTATTTATTTATATTTATTGTTGTTATTTATTGTTTATTACCACTGCGCAAGAAATTTCAATCTCTATTTATAGATGTGCACAATCCAATGATAAGAATGGCTTCGATGTTTTGCTCAATTGTAACTTTTTGGAAAGAAAAGCTCAACAATACCAGATGTTACCTTTGTTCTTATCTCATCCACTCACCTGCCAGCCATAGAGAGTGCACAGGCATTAAGATCGTCAGATATGATTTCAATGATCCACAGGCTGGAAAGGACCTCTGTGACAGAAGAATTGCCACAGTACAGAGCCATGTGCGTTGTAACATAAATGAAGGCCACGACATTAAAGTGCTAATGATATCCTATGGCGGGTTGAAGGGTGTCAGTCATCAATAATATTGTTAAGACTCAAGAGTCAGGCCAGATCATGAAGCACACAATGCCTGGGATCCTGTCTCTAACATTTTTTAGCTTCAAGTCCGGAGGTTTGAAAGTGTAGAAGGCTTATGATATGGGCCCTGGTAAACGTTTCATACCTGAACATGAGGAATGAATTTGGAAGACCTCAAGGGCCTACAGACTTATGCATAGAGCAGCCGTTAAATGTACTGCAAGAGAGACTGCTACTTTTACAGCCAAGAGTTTGACAAGTGTCAGCTCCAACAGCCTCAGTCTAGGCATAGTTAATAGAAGGGGATTATCATGAAACTCAACAAAGTTCTTTGTTGTATGTTTTTGTTCTCTTTTTTGGCCTTGACCGTGCACAAAACACAATTGTTGTATATTACGGACCAAGTAACTGACCAATAGAAACGTTTTGGTTACGTATTTCACGCATAGTGTATGGGCGCAAAAAAAGATTTTGCACGGTCGTGGACCTTCCAACACAAATCTTGGCATCTTTGTTTGCTCCTTTGATGTTTTCCGGGCTTCACAACCATTCCCCTCTATTAACTATGGTCTAGGACCTCGCAATCTATTGAATAAGAGTCCCAAGTTGTCAAAGCTACAAGAGTGTATTCCTCCTACCCCGAAGAGGGATTCACAAAAGCATACCAATCTTTTGCAGTCTGCCGAGACACATGGATGCAGGTAAACACCTAATGAAGTTAGAGAGAGAAATGGCATAGACAGCATCAAGACAAAATGGGTTGAAATCCCAAACATCCTGTAGTGATCATGATCCACATGAGAAATCTCAAAGGGATGGGTCTGAAAACATCACGAAGAGGAACCCGCTTTTCTGAGAAAGTGAACACATATCCGAAAAGAACATTCTTGGAAGGTGAGGGGACAGGACGAAAATGTAGTAAATGAGTGCAGTAAGATGAGACTGTGCAAGACAGTAGTGGCAGGAAAATGTCCAGCAAAGAAGAGTAGCTTGCTGCAGACCAAATAGCCCAGTACTTCAGCATGTTGTCTGTAATGTACAGAAGTGGCCGACTAGCCATACACCAGGCTGATCTGAGTCCGTCTCAAGATGAGGCAAAAGAGATCTTGACCAGGCTTGCAGTACGAGGACAGTACTACTTGCCAGCTACTTTACCATCCACCGTGTAGAAAATGTAATACAGTCTTGTGAGCAGAAAAAAACAAATCAGTTATTTCACAGCGCTATGGAGCTACGGATATACACAGTAGGTTACTGAGCAGAAAAGAAAACGATGGCCAAGAGCCACTCAAGCTTCTTGAGTGCCTACGAAAATCAAAAAAAGTTCAACCGGGCCAAACATTGCTAAACCTAAGGCACTGGTGCCGTGTATGTTGTCATGTGTGCTCGCTTGGACCCTAGCCTTTAGATAATTTCAGCTACTACAATCAAGGACAAAAGTCTTGGGACAAATTTGCACTTTTGGCGCTTTTGCGCACACGCCAGACGCGAATACAACTTCACCTACCTAACCTCGCCCCCCACCCCCCATACAATGTTGAAAACTAGTACCTGCAATTTCACCTGATTTTCAACATTGTGTTGGGAGGGCAGAGGGGACAGCAACTAATTTTTGAAGGATATAACAGCGTTTTTTTCAAACTTCAGGACTGCAACACAGATAATTCGTTACATTACATAAGGGTCCCGAGAATTTTTGTCCACAATTGTAGATCTTCTCGAGGCTCAATTTTTCCTCAGAATTGCAATTTTTTTCACACATCTTCTTACTCGCAGACATGCGATTATTTACAATGTTTTGCGTTAACATCGTTCAGGTGTAACTTTTATCTGCGGTTAATTCAGTATAGGAACTTTCAGAAGAAAAACGCATTTTCATAAAAGCTAGCTAAAGCTCAATCTTACAGTTCAAGTATTATATACAACTGTACGTGTTTACCAAGATTTACTTGCATGGAATTGACCTGTGATGATTGAGCAGGGTTTCAAGAGTAATCTAAAAAGCAAGATATGCCGAGAAAAACTATCATTTAACTGGTCAATGTTTTAGAATTCAAAAATCACGGCCGTTCATTCCCATATTTAGATTGTACGAATAGAATTGAGGTATTTTGCACTGTTCTTTAACCCTTGGACGTACAAGCTAACTCGTACCCCCACTGTGGTATAAGGGGGAAATGGAAGGAACCCTCTCTGGTTTTGTTCTGTTAACGCACAGCGCACTAAACTTGCATTGATTCAGTAGATAGCCCTGAGCTTGTTCTACAAAATGATACCATATTCAATGGCTGTGATGTCATAATGCCATCGTGGATCCGCCATCTTGGATTTTACTTTTTTCTTAAAAAGTCAAGAAGTAATGGAAATTGATACAAAATCAAGCCAGAATGCTTATGAAATGTACATATTGGTGAATTTTTGGAATTTGATGAAAAAAAGTGGGAAAAAATACAGAATTATGTCAAAAAAGTTGATTTTTGGCTAAACCTACATGAAACTAGTGGTTGCTATGAAAACATAAAAGATGATGGACGCACAATTGACATATCAAAATATCCGCGAAGGATGAATGAACAGGTGATAAAAGTTTCAGCCCCTTAGAGTACATCGTCTTCTCAAAATTTTGAAAATACCTTATTGAGGGGATGGCATCCATCCCCCACCCCCACTTGTACGTCCGAGGGTTACGGGATATTGTAAAGAGTTTTGCATTCATTGAGCTTCCACTGCCCTAAATAATATTCAAAGACTTTCTTAATGGCATTAACATAGAAATAACTTTGATGAACTGATTCTATAATATCTAATATTTTAGATTTCGCCCTTGTCTCTTTGTTAAAACTAGCCTCTTGTGATGTTGTTTGAACAGCTTTTGTCACCAAAAACTAACAGATGCCAAAAAGTTTATTCTTGCTTTCATCAGGCCAAGGGTGACTTTAAACTGTGATGAAATTAGTTTTGATTTAGAAAGTTGGACTTAAGCAATATTTGAGTCTGAATTTGAGCTAATTTGCCTTATAGCTAAATGTGTGCGTGACATGGGTAGGAAATGACATTCCTTGATTGGCACCTGTCACTTCAAATGACTTGAAATTCCTGGTGTGAACTAAGATAGGTCCAATCTTTATTTGTGTGAAATACCAATAAAATTCGATGTATTCTGTAAGCAGGAGCGGTGTTTAAATTTGATGCTTATTTTAGTGACATTTTTGAGATTTTGGGCAAAAAACCAAGGGGGGGGGGGGGGGGAGGTTGTCTAACTCCTAAGGGAAAAATCACAAAGCTGGCCCACTTTGTCTTTTAGAGTTGTTGGGTACTACCTTCAATCTGGCAAAGTTTCATCCAAAAAGGAGAGATGGCATGTGTCACCCCTGCCTGGTCCTCTGGTAAACTCGGTGAATGCCGTGTGCTTAAAAATTACGATAGAGAAAGCGTTTAAATTGATTTAATGAACGAAACACTCTAATGTTACAGGGTAAGCTGTTGCAAAGGGTTGCGCTGCTGTAACTAAAACTATTTTTCTTGTGGTTATTTTTCAGGAAGGGAACAACAAGTTTGTTAACCGAGTCCCTCAGATCATGATTTGATTCATTTTGTGTTACAAGTGAGTGAGATATTCGGGAACCAGACCGTTTAAAGACTTGAAAACCATTAATTAGAGCTTTCTGAATTTGGTGTTGAAATTGCAAGTCTTTCCAGCTGAGTTTGTGAAACAAGGAATCGACATCAGCGTCATAGCCCGATGAAGTTATTACTCGTGCAGCTCAGTTTTGTAGTTTTGTACCTTATTAGATAATGTTTTGCCACAATTACCCCAGACTAGGGTGCAGTAATCAAAGTGAAGTTGAACTAGTGAGTTGTATGTGCAGAGTAGGGTAGATTGAGGCACATATGGCTTTACTCGCTTTATGGCTCCAGTTGTAGTTCTAATCTTTTTACACAGTTTGTCAATGTCGGAATGCCACGTTAAATTTTCATTGATAAATACTCCAAGTGATTTCATAGAGGAAACTTGTTCAGTCGGAACATCAATGGAGACTTTGAGTGTATCAGATAAAGTACTTAATCTTTGCCTGGAGCCGATCAACATAAATTCCGTTTTCGTAGCGTTCAAGGTAATTCTGTTAGACACAAGCCATTTGTTTTGCTTTTCAAGGTCGTGAAATAGACTAGACTGAATCAGATGCAAATCAGAACCAGCATAAGTAATGTGGGTGTCATCAGCGTACATTCTAGGTACGCTAAACGATAGACAGTTAAGCAAATCGTTAACATAAATTACAAATAAAGGAGGACCAAGGATGGTACCTCGTGGCACACCATATTTTAGAATGGTGAAGTCAGAGAGACAGCCATTAACGGAGCACCGTTGTGTGCGATTAGTCAAATACGACTTAAACCAATCAAGAGTTTTCCCATGAGATCCGCAAAGAAATTAGTTATATCCCGTTAAGCCAGATTTAAGAACGTTCGTGCGAAAATTTTCCAACATTGATTTTTTTTTCTGAGACTTTTACCACTGTAAGATGATGAGTCAGTTATGTCAGAAAAGTAAAAAGAAAAAACGGGGGTCACCGACTTCATTTTGGAGAGAACATGCCCGAAAGAACACCCTAAACCTGAAAAAATCGCGCTTCGTTAGCGAATAAGGCCACAGTGTCTGTAAGCCCAAAAATATTGCAAGTAGATCTTTGAAATGAAATGTTCTCTGCCAAATATTGTTTAAGTGGACCTATTGAGTGAATTTAGTTAACTGGTGAGGTTCCTTAAAGAACAAGTTCGCATTTAGTGACCATAGTTTCAAGCGCCTTGCAGCCGCAAGATGGTAGGATCCAATGTCCCATGAACAGAAATCTTGAAATTTTTTAACTTCCCACATTGATTTTTTGCTCATTTTTGGACGATGTGGAGGTAATGGTAAATAAAATCTGTTTCTGGAAAGAAAAGTAGCGGTCATCGAATGTCTAAGATCGTTAAATCCAGGCAAAGCTATAGTAATGGCCATCTGTCCTATCATTGTTTATTTTATTACTTAGCGCGCTCTCTCATGCATGACGTGGCTTGTAAATTTGCGTGCACAGTAAGGATGTAAACGTCCTTAAGGTGGCTCCCTAGAGTATTTACGAACACCCTTCCTATGGAGCGCGACTTAGAAAAGGAAACTTAGTTAATTTCTCTTAAAGTTTTCCCTGTAGAGATTTACTAGTAAGGATACTGTTAAAATAAGGCTTATTTTTTGGTTGTCAATTTTTGGATTAAGGCCGTTACCATGGCAACATCTCATCTAATGACATGCAGATATATTCCTCATTTTGGCCTAAACTCCTTACTATTTATACTCTCCTTCGGTGAAATGTTTTCATACTTTGCCACATCATGGAAATGATACTGCGTGACATTTTGAATTGATCAAAAGTCAAGGTTGTTCAGACGGTTTTTCCAATGTTCTGTAATTTTTCATTCTTCTAAATATATCAAGTTAGCTCTGACAGATTTTAACAGAAATAGGATATTTTATAGGAATTGTATGTGATTACAACTGAGCCAAATTGAAAAAAAAACTCACCGAAGGAAACGCGAGAAAATTCACTGTCAGTTTTGCTCTTTGTGCTCATGTTAACGTCATAAAAATCGAAAAACATTGACGTTTTTCCTTTGAGTGCGCGCAGACTACTTGAGCTTTCGTCCTCAATGCGCGTGCGATCGTAAAACTATAGGGAGCCACCATAAGCAAATCACCTCAATAGCCAACATAGATCCATGCTTTGTCTAAGCCTCGTTTTGATGCAGAGCCACAATATGACACTGCATGCCGAAACACGAGTTTCCAAGTTTGAATATCTGATGACTCTATAGATGGTTTTCACTGTCACGCAACGAAAAAATAAATCGAAAACTATTCAGTGGATAAAGTCAAGAAATTTTGATATTATAGGAGACAGGTAAAGAAGACACGTCTCCAAGTTTTGGGTCTCTGCGTTTTCCCAAACTTCAGATATTCGTCGAAATGTTTTGCGCAAATTTACACAGTCCAGTATGGAGCCGCCATGTTGGTGGAGCTCTGTGCTCCACCAACATGGCGGCCGGAAATAGTGCAAACATCCGGAACTTACTTTGGCTATCTAGGCGACTGATTATCTGAACTGAACCGACAAACATTTACACAAGCACTTTTCCTAACACGTTAACTCCTAACTCCACAAACGCGATCGGAGCGGTATGTCACGCACCGCCATAACTCTGAACTTCAAACGACGCTGGTTTCCAAACAAAGTACGCTATTGAGCTGAAAAGTTGTAAACAGATATAAGTTTAGATCCCCTTATGCCTTATGGGGATTAAAAAGTTTCGTGGCTTTTTAGTTTTGGATTTTGGAATTTGATGACGTCACGTGAAAACGATTTATATGTAACGTTCAAAGTGATTACTTCACTTTATTTGCGAGGAAAAACGAGAAAGCAGAAGAGAAATAAAAATTATTAATCGTATTAATGCAATATTCGGTATTATTTTATTGTTTATTGAAATGATGGTCACGTGACTAATCACGTGACAATTTTTAAGACTCCAAGATACTTTATGAATTGCTTTTGTATTAAAAAGCAAGAAATCTAAGCAAAGAACTCCGGAGAAGGCTTAGAAATAAGCATTTTAGCTCAGCCTCGTTCCCATTTATAGGCCTAATATGTCATTTTTTGACATGCGCGTAGCATGGTTGTGGGTGTAAATTTGGGATGGCTCCATATCAGAAAATGTTTACCTTATAGAGGTTAATAATCCTGGGACGTTTCATGTTTTTATCACAAAATGAACAATTCTGGTTATTTTTGGCTCTTAACAGCAGGAGTATTTGGAGATTCGCGTGTAAATTTCACCGCGATCGAGAAAAAACTTTCCAAACGCTGATTGGCTCAGTGATCTGAGAACTCAGTTGAAGGCGTTTGTGGGAGGAGTTTGTTTGCGAAGCAAGAGATTTTACTTAGCGCTGTTTTCTCGAATACATTTTTTCGCTTGAAGCAGACACTTTAAAGAGTTAAGACGCTGTCTCTGTAAGAACCGACCACTGATTTTACTTCGAAAATTCGATTTTTCTCATAAGCTGGGATTTCGAAGCCCGTACCTAGTCAATCACTAAAATGAGTTTTATTTCATTAAAAATTCCAATTGAAGTTTTCTAGGATTGATTGAAGTTCGGTCCGCTCGACACAAGTTTCATGCCCGCCGAAACTGGAAAAATAGCACATATTGCCGCCTGGCGCTCTGAAAAAAAAAATATTCGCTCAAAAGTCCCAATTCTTTTTTTCAACTATAGATATATCATAGCAGTTTGTATAGCCATGTTGCAATTATAATTCAATGTTGTTCCTTCAGCGGTTAAAAGAAGATTTTCTACCCGTTAAATCGAGTCTTGAACCAAACGCGAAAATAGCTCTACTTTGAAGGCACGTTTTAAAAATGTGGCACCTGTTTGAAACTGCTGAACTAGATGAATAGAAAGTATAAATGTCCCTTTATTTAAAACAATAATAAAATTTGTCTGCCCACTAGGTTTTCAAAACTAACGACCGCTTAAAGTTCGGGATATTTTGAAAATATTCCAGTGAGTAACTAGCACACTCGCCTTCGTAAAGTGTCACGATAAATTTCCGTAAATCTCTTACCTGGCTTCAAGATTAAAGTTTTCGTCCTTTGTAGCGATCCTTGAAACCTAGGTAGCATTAAAACTGCCAGCTTTTTCTTCCAACTGTAGGTTTGTATATAAAGTAGATTTATACGTTCCTCATCTGTGTCGAGCGTGACCGTCACATACTTCGAGGTTCTTTGTATTACAGACCATTGTTTTCCTCGAAGCCGGTTTAATCATGTAGACTCCTCGTGAAAGGTTTGTAGAAGCACTCTTTTGGACAACTCTCGGCACACATACATGTATGAACAGTAAACGGTGATTTCGGGAAGCCAAGGAAGGATTGATAAATGCGACCGTCATTTTGTGTTTACAACAAGTGATTTAGTTCCCAATCTTCCCGTGAGTATAACGAGGAGTCTACATGATTAAACCGGCTTCGAGGAAAACAATGGTCTGTAATACAAAGAACATCGAAGTATGTGACGGTCACGCTCGACACAGATGAGGAACGTGTAAATCTACTTTATATACAAACCTACAGCTGGAAGGAAAAGCTGGCAGTTTTAATGCTACCCAGGTTTCAAGGATCGCTACAAAGGACGAAAACTTTAATCTTGAAGCCAGGTAAGAGATTTACGGAAATTTATCGGGGCACTTTACGAAGGCGAGTGTGCTAGTTACTCACTGGAATATTTTCAAAATATCCCGAACTTTAAGCGGTCGTTAGTTTTGAAAACCTAGTGGGCGGACAAATTTTAATATAGATTTAGGCCAGCCTAAAACCGTAGCTCCTGGGCCGGGTTGTTCAGAGCCCGACTAAGCTAACCCAGGAAAAGGTAGAATTAATTTTGATTTGAGTTTTGTAACTTTGCGGTGAGGTTTTCTGTATATAGCCTGCAGTGCAGGCGTCTTATTGGGGCGAGTTAGCGTTACAACCTTGCGACCGCCTTTTTAGACCGCCATGTTAGACCGCCATGTTAGATCGCCATGTTAGATCGCCATGTTAGACGGTGGGGGATGGGGGAGGGGAAAAATGAGAAGACGCCTGCCCGAAAAGGCCGTTAAAATGCGAAACACCTCCTGATTAGTTGCGCTTCACTGCATTTCCGGAAATGAGCCGGTAGCCAATCAAAATGAGGTTTTCTCGACACCGGAAGTCTCACAAGGGTACACACCTAGAGAAGTTTGTGCCAAGCCGCAGGATGTCTTGCATTCTCACAGAGGTACGTGTTGCGCTAGCAACTTCAGACGTACAGAGTATTTTAGAAATACCGGCAACTGATGAGATCCACATGGAGGATCGAAACCGTGGTCTTGCCTGAACTAAGCCTAACAATGGCATATAAAACACGCAAAACAGTCAACAGGAGCTTGCGCGTAAACAGCTACATTTGAATCATGTGGTGCCGGAACAACCAAAGGAGAAATAAACCTATACATCCAGCAAGAGAAACATAAGCTCGATCAGATAGCTGTAAGAAACATAAGAATGTCTCTAGACAAACGTATAGCTTTCTCAAAGTAAAGCTTCGGCGTTTCCGAAGGAAATCGTACGAGAACAAATATGATATCCGTGATAAGGATCTACCTACTGTGCTTGCAAACAGTTCTAATCACAGCCGGCCCCGGCGTCACAATATAGAATGCAAGTAAGCAACATGTTCACGGTAAATTTCATATTTTGTCCCTCAAAAGCAAATTCATGGAGACTTAAAAGCATACCATGCAATAGAAATGAGCCTGAACAGTGCATAAACACATGGCAAATTACAGCGGTGTCAAACTCAACGAGTCGACATGCATATAACAGCGCAAACCATGCAGACCTATGACCTATAAATATTTGCCATAGCACGATCTAACGGCTCAACTCCGCTTAAAATTCCTCCTTATTACATAACATGAAGTGCCCTTCATGAACACGAGTGAAGCGACAAGAAAGGTCGAGTGACCGAACAGAGAACGGCAAATGTACAAATGTCACGAACCGTAGAAGTCGTGTAGGCTAGTCAACCCCATTTTACGTAAATATTAAGCTTTTTCCAAAGCCAGTGGGTAGCACTGCCAACAGATCTTTTCCGGATACCAGTGTGGAAATTGCGTCTTTTTGCTCCGTTCGTAATTCGCGAGACATTCCAAGTTCACATAAACGCTTGAGGGATTCCTCGAGAGCGGAATCGAAACTAACAACATCACTTTCGACAGAGTTCGCTATGTTTCTTACCCGCACGAACGAAACGAAACTGACTGACAGACAATTGACAGGTAGGGTCAAGCCGCACCAATCAGAAACTCCGTTCGTGGGCGAACGGAGTTTCCTAAAAGAACAATGACCTCAGGCAGGCGAGATTTTCTTCGCTCCACCCCCTCCTCTATCCTTCCTCTTGCCTATCATTCACCCCCTTGGTAAAACTTTCTTTCTCTCCCCAGTCTTCCACTGCATGAAAAATTCAAGATGGCGGCTAAACTTTTTTACGATGTGAGCGCTCGCTCGAAAAAGTCTCGCCTGCTCTGCAGGCTATTCTGTATATTGTTTGGCCCTCTGTTTTGAATTTTAATAATCACCATATACACGAAACAAAGCAGCAAAAAATATTTGTACAAAAGAAAAAGTTATAATTTGGTTAACTTTTAATCCTGGGTTAGCGTTAATTGGCCTCCAAACAATCCTGCCCTGTTTTCAGCAAGTTAAACTGACATGAGCCCGCGATCCAACCGAAAACCAGCACTTGGTCAGCGGTCAACTTCAAAAAACACATGACCTGGATGAACTGTAAACTTGAGCCCGCGATATGGTCACGTGATGCAGGTCAGCGGATACCTTGTTTTGACAGGTGTCAATTGATCATAGCATAGATGTCCAATATCAAAAAAATACACAGTAAACCAAGGCTGCATGTCTCTGTCAACCTATTATTTGGAGTATGGCCGCCATGTTGCGCGACTCCGTCGTCGTCGTCGTCGTCGTCGTCGTCGCCGTCGTGCGTACGCGCCCACGAACAATACTGCTAGTCATGATGACCATGAGAAAATCAACTCATGGGTTTCCTTTTCTTTCCTATATGAGTATGGAGCTCCGCTATTATTGTTTTAATTAAAGGGACATTTATACTTTCTATTCATCTAGTTCAGCAGTTTCAAACAGGTGCCACATTTTTAAAACGTGCCTTCAAAGTAGAGCTATTTTCGCGTTTGGTTCAAAACTTGATTTAACGGGTAGAAAATCTTCTTTTAACCGTTGAAGGAACAACATTGAATCATAATTGCAACATGGCTATACAAACTGCTATGATATATCTATAGTTGAAAAAAAGAATTGGGACTTTTGAGCGAATATATTTTTTTTTTCAGAGCGCCAGGCGGCAATATGTGCTATTTTCCCAGTTTCGGCGGGCATGAAACTTGTGTCGAGCGGACTCAACTTCAATCAATCCTAGAAAACTTCAATTGGAATTTTTAATGAAATAAAACTCATTTTAGTGATTAACTAGGTACGGGCTTCGAAATCCCAGCTTATGAGAAAAATCGAATTTTCGAAGTAAAATCAGTGGTCGGTTCTTACAGAGACAACCTCTTAAAACTCATAGGGAATTTCTTCGATTGCCCTCAAATTTGGACAGTAGTTAGATTAACATATAATAAACAAAAAGCTGTCTGAGAATTGTTTATTTCGAAATATTTTTTCTCCGAGAGCGATTTTTGTACGATCACTTCACATTTTAAAATCCTATTTCGAAAATGTTCTGTAACTTTTTTCTGCAATTGAATATGGCAAAACGCAGACACACTTTTTTTTAGCGCTTTTTGTCCTTAAACCGGGAAAAAAATTAATTGGCGAAAATCAAAATTCGCTTTGACTTATAGCTTCCAAAAGGTGATTAGGGCGCTCGCATTTAGTGGTCCTGAAAAAAATCGGCAATTCATTTCATATCTAAATTCTTGGTATGGTTTGATAGCCAGTTCTATAAGCTTTAATTTGATATAGGGGTTTAGGTATCTACCGCTTAAACCGGACGCGCTACATCGCTTGGACGTGAGACACCCCTGAAGGTTACGGTAACCTTAAATGATTTCTCTCCTTTTTTTAATTAACATTGTTGACCATACATTAATGTGATGTATGGATTTGTGTTATTAAAATTTGTTAAGCCATTAATACAATCGTTAATCAGTTCCATTTAAAACTGGATCATTGGATAATTCAATTTGAGTTTTCATTTCATTCATGATATACCATTATTAGCCATAATGTTATATCATTCAGCAATTATATTTAGCTCTTATTAACCGAGCTGGAGGTCTGTATGGGAGAATCTTGACCGAGGCCGTGAGTACAGACCGAACGCAGTGAGGTCTGTACACACGACCGAAGTCAAGATTCTCCCATACAGATCGGCTCGGTTAATAAGATGTTTATATATTGCAAAGAAGAATACTTCAATTCGTTTAATGTAACTGGTTTGCTGACATCAGGCTTTTTGGCACTTCCATAAATGATTGAGAAGAAACTAAAAGAAAATGGTGAACATTTTTGTATTTTAGTTTGCTACTTTTTCAACGCAAAATGAAACCGGTCTAGATGCCGGTCTAGATGGGAAAATCTAGACCGCGGTCAATATCGATTTCAGCCAATCAAATTCGTGAATTCGGTAGTTCCCAGTCCTCGTGAGACATAGCCATATAATAACCTGCTTTACAAATATGGTAAGTTTATATGCATAATTCAATTATTAAAACGATTATTGCACTCATGCTTGTTGGATATGAAATAACTATAGCCAACTCAATGTTACATGTCTCGTTGGCTATCTATCGTTTCATATCCAACCTGTGCTCGTGGAATAACCGTTAATTATTTGCGGGCTTCATGACAAGAGCTAGGCCTTGGGAATTCGCTCAATTTAGAGCTATCGTGGTCGTGGTATAAATGAAGCTAAAATATTATTGATTGAATGATTGACTGACTGACTGATTGACTGATTGATTGATTGATTGATTGATTGAAAGATACCTGCACAAATGTCTCATCTCATCAACTAGCAAAAAATATGGCAAATGCTCCCTAACTAACTGATTGCCTACATTTTAATGGGATTGCTTGATTGCAGCAGGAAATAACTGTATAATACAATGACTCAGTTAATCTTTTGCAAGTTTTTCTGATTTTGCTGACTTTAACAAATAGTGTGCTAAACCCTGAAGATAAATTCATATTTCTTGTTTTTAAGTTTGGTTCAAGGCCTATTAATATAAGTTTCAAATACTCGCAATTTAGCCAATACATTGACAATATAGCAGCATCTCATTTACCATATCGTAACTACTAGAAGGATAAAAGTAAATTATTGGAGGCCCACAAAGCGCACTTTGTGATTCTCTGTTATAAGCACCCTATTCTCTAAAATAACTCACATTTTCACCTTTTTCTATCACCGACCTTTGTGCTAAGTAAACTTTTGAGTTAAGAGTTAAGGGTTATATTTGAAATCCATTACAGGCCATTTATTAGTATTTATGTCATCCTGAAAATCTTAGTGTCTTTCATTTTTCTTCAAGATAATTCAGTTTTGTCCTAATTACAAGTATAACTTGTAAGCTACACATGTATGCACTGCAGACCTATTTTTCAGTGATGAAGTTTTATTAGTTTTATTCATGAAATAATTTTCGTAAAAAGTAAAAATTCAAATTAACTATCTCACTTTTAATTTCCTAAGTTTGTTCTATGGTAGTTTCGAATTATGAATTTTAGTCTTGGCTCTATTTTTAAGTTTGGAAACTTCGTGGTGTTGATTACAATACCCTGTCTCAATGAAAGTACTTTCCGCTCGTATTGTATGTTAGAAGTTCCTTTGTCATGTTGTAAACACTTGATGTGTGAATGATGATATATAAGAAGGCGCGTTTGTAAAGCTTTTTAGATTACATTGTCGATTACATTAATGATTTTATGTCGAGTGCAGAATAAACTACCGTTGGACCAAGTTATGTCTCTTCCTTAACGTCCGAAGTGAGGACCAATTGAAGTAGATCCTCGTGAACCAGGAAATCGTGACAAATTTCCGTTCCCGCAGGCAAGTAATGCTCTCCAGAGTTAGATTCTCCCAGTTCTCAGTCCAATTGTCCGTTGTCAGAAATTTACAGTGTTTGGAGGAAAAACCTATCGTCCCCTCGTCCCAACGGTTTTCCAGAAAACTTAACGTCACAAAGCTTAAGTATTTACATCACATTACATTAGGCCATCTTCGCCCCTGATGGGGAGCATAGGGCGTCAACCATGGCCCTCTACCTTACTCTATTTTTGACAGTTCTCTTTGCCTCTATCCAAGTGATATTCTTCTTTGCAAGCTCGTCTTGCACACTTCGCCTCCAGGATTGCTTTGGGCGGCCTCTTCTTCTGAACCCCTGAGGGCGGAACGGGTGATGTTATTCTCAGGCTTCCGTACCTTATGCCCGATCCATTTCCACTTTCTTAATTCTCTTAATGCTTTCTTCTATACAACTTTGTCGTGTCCATTCCCATAGTTCTTCATTTGAAATGACCTCTGGCCAACGGATATTCAGGATCGTCCTTAAAAACTTGTTGGTAAAGATCTGCCATTTTTTGATCAGTAGTTTCGTTAATCTCCAGGTTTCCGAACCAACAAAAGGGCAGACTTCACGCTCGTATTGAAAATCCTGAGCTTTGTTTGCAATCTGATATATTTTTCCTTCCACACAGACATAAGCATCGAGAATGTCAATTGCGCTTTCCTTCCTTATGTCCTCTCAGTTCCGCCAGTTGCATTGATGGTACCTCCCAAATACGTGAACTCGGACACTCTTTCAACAGCTTCCCCACGAAGTTCCAATGATTCTTGTTGCCTCGCGCCAATTCGCATTTCCTTTGTTTTTTGGATGTTGATTTTAAGCCCTAACTGGCCACCATGACCAGTCTCTTGTAATCTTTCTCCTTTCACTTTCATATCAGCCAGTCGGTGTGTTAGTAAGCAAAGATCGTAAGCATAGTCCAAGTCTTCTAGGCGTTGGGCCAGTGACCACTGGAGTCCCAAACGTTTACCCTCATATGCGTTCTTCGACAGTCAAGTACCACAAAGAACAGCAACGGCGATAGAAGGTATCCTTGTCTCACTCCGGTCTTGACCTCGAGGGGCTTGGTCATAGTTCCTCCATGAAGCACTTGGCAAGTAAAGCCCTGATACTGAACCGTAAGCGTGTTGATGATTTTATTAGGTATACCGTAATGACGAAGAATCCTCCACATAGCCTCCCTATCCAGAGATTCAAGGGCTCTCTCAAAATCCACGAATAACAAATACAGGGGAGATGACCACTCGATTGTTTGTTCTACAATAATCCTCAGTGTGGCAATTTGATCGATGTAAGAACGATCCTTTCTAAATCCTGCCTGCTCGTCTCTCAGGGCTTCGTCAACAGCCACCTATACTTTCATTTTCATTCTCATCGTAATGGGTGACTTTAATGCCAAGGTCGGACGGAATGATGCTAGCATTGAGAGGATCATGGGAAAAGAAGGACTCGGAGATAGATACTACAAAGAGAAATAACAGTGAACTGAGAAGCCTACATATGACAACACGGAAACTTAGCGGGATAAAGTGCAATCAGAATCACCCAATTAGAAGTGAAGATGGAACTCTCTTGACGAAAATGGGAGACCAGCTTCAGCGATGGAAGAGGCATTTTGAATCCGTATTGAAAAGACCAGCCCCAAGCCAATTACCAGATCCCCGACCTGCAGACGTTGCCCTGAACATCAACACAGGACCTATATCCAGAGGAGAAATTAGCACAGCCCTCACTCAACTGAAGAATGCCAAAGCTCCAGGGGTGAATAACATCCCTCCTGAAGCATTGAAGGAGGGAGGTCCTTGTACGGTGGAAGCACTCCATAGAACTTGAAATTTCGTATGGGAGAAAGAAGAGATTCCAGACGACTGGAGAAGAGGTCTTCTAGTAAAGCTGGCGAAAAAAGGCGACCTTAGTTTGTGTGGTAACTGGAGGGGAATAATGTTGCTCTCAATACCCAGCAAAGTCTTAACCCGGGTCATATTGAACCGAATGAAGGTGGCTTAAGTATTTAGAATTACATTTATTTAGGCGTAATCTTATTCATTAACCAGCTGCTTAATTACATCCCATAGGATCAGTTTTTTGGAATTATATTTATTCTGTAGCACCTGATTACCTAACCTACATTCTTTTATTGGGTAATCAGTTCTGTTCTATGCCGTTGTAATCAATCTTTATCCAATAG
>NC_138159.1:10806200-10811200 GCF_964199315.1 Orbicella franksi
AGTAGGCTTGTCATGTTCAAGTAGGCTGTACGTTAAGGAGCCGATTGCTTACACCTTTGGCAGTTGAATGAACTGTTGGAGCGGAAGTGATCTTCTGCGCGCATTACAAAATATATGTCAACTCTTGTAGCGATTGATCTAAGATACATGATCCAGAAAATCCCGACACTTTTATGATCTTTTATATAAAAGATCTCTCTTACGTCATTATACCGTGGGAGTATAGTCCCCGAGTCACAGTGTTAACATTATGAAAACATAATCAAAGTGTTGGCACCTTATTGCGAAAGCGTGCAGTTCAGAAGAAATCAAATTAGTACATTTTCCGCACATACCGTGACTAGCAGTTAGCAGCATAGGTAACCTACGCATAACGTTTGCATATAAATGAGATTTTGAAAATGCAATAGCTTGTATGGAATTTCTAACTAAGACTCAATCTGCCGATAAACAATGTCGAAATTACGAAATAGGTTCATGAGACTCTATCTGGTATTGTTTTCTATAACTAAATTGTGTTTCTATTTAATTTGAACGATTTTTTGTCAATTTATCCCATCGCGAGAGGCGAGGTAGGAAAGAAGGCACGTCGACACGAGGTTCAAGCGTTCGCAAATTGCTCGAATCTTAAGCCAAAAACGGCTTTCGCTGCTTTTCTACTTCGTCGTCGGCATAGAGCAAGAGTTTAACGAAATTTCTGTAAACTAAAATTGTACATACCTTGTTTCTTTACGGAATAAGCATTTCCATAAAAATCAAATACCATTTATGGACGCGTGAGACACAAGATAGTACACATAAGCGCGGTAAGCATTGGGTACCAGGTTAAAGTCGAAGTGGTTATTAAAATTAAAATTAGAATTGCTGAATATTTATAGTGGTCGATGCGCTTAGCTACAACTAGCTAGTTCTCAACAGATAGAAAGAAATATTTCAAATAAACATAATAGGCTTTAAAATCGCAACTAGTGGGAGGCAGATCAGTTGGCTACTTACAAGCATGACCGAGGAGTTGAACAAGGGTCTACCGAGAAACAACTTCAGCTTAGTGGTCGCTGAGAGCGGGACTTGAACCGGCGATCTTAGGATTTCAAGTCCGGCGCCCTAACCACTCGGCCACCTGCCTCCGTTTTTGGCTATGAGTTATGTGGCTATGAGCCTGACTCAACTTGGAAAATGGATCGTCTGTAAACAGTGGCAATTTTGATGCCACTGACTTGAGGTTTTAATCCATAGGTTAAGTTAAAGTTTCAACCCACTGGCATTGTTAAGAAATAGTGCAAAACGCAACGGTAAGAGAATACGCGAGGAGATGTGACACTGTTGAAAACATTCATGAAGTTATTGGTCCCAGAGACCGTGTTATCCTCTTCCGAGAGACCGAGACAATCATGAAGAAAGTACCGCTTCTTGTCTGATCACCAAAGCAACAAATAATTCTCATTTTCATTCCCCGTATTTTTTTTGGTCTTTGTTTTCCCAGCCAGGCCAGGTATTTTTTTGCTCTCTTTGTCACCTTTTCTTATCTTAGAAAGCGTTCAACGTAGGGTCACAATATCATAACGTAGGATGATTTTTTGAAGGTGTACTATATTTCGGCTGGCCAAACCAGCCTTCTTCAGGTACAGTGGAACAGTTTACCACCCTTTTTGCACCAAACCTGATAATGTTGTTTTTCGATTTGCGACGTCGGAATGTCGTCGATATCTAAACCTGACAACTGTGCGGATAGGCCTAGCCTAGTTCTACTATCTGCTCATCAAGAATATCTGATGACATCGAAATTGATGACGTCACAAGTGGTATAAAGAACATGACCACCAATTACGCGTATATGCGTAATTGGGGCTCAAAAAGGGTTAACATGCGTCGAAATCCTCGGCCTTGCATGTTAAGCCACTTGACATGTGAAGACTTTACTTTTATACCACATTTCACTGGCGATATCTGTGTGGAAGCCTTAGTCAGTGATCACCCTCTAGAAGTACTAGCACTATTTTTGTCTCTGACTGCCGTTTCTGTGGAGGGTTCTTTCCTAGGAATTTGGCTCAATTCCATCACACACTGATGGTAAATAGCTTCATCGATTTCCAGATGAAAGTCATCATCAATATAACTGATAGAGCCCTCGGCTCTTAGCTTACACACAACGTGATCCAACTTAACCACGCCAGTGAACTCATAGTGAAACAGCAAACAGTCCGCTAAATCTGGATCGTACATGTGCATTTTTGCTGCATCACAGGGTTGGTATGGTCTCCAATCTTGCACCAACATTGTACCAACTAGTCAAACTTGTTCCAGTATTGAGCCTAGGTTTTTATCCATTCGGCGGTCGAATATATCGTTTTACTAGGTTACTCACACAGGTGGCCTGTGCAAGAAAATAATTTGCCGGCGAATTTGTTCACGCCACGACAGCCGGTCATTATGATGCTTCATTTGTCTTTCATTGCGCGGTTAAAATACAAGCCAATACAGTTTTAGAGTAAAAGCCTCACAAACACACAAGCAAATGCATATGTAGACCTCCTTAAATCGATGCTTACGAATAGCAAGAGCTAGTCAAGATACATCTTTTATAGGCAATGTCTGGAGACACGAGAATAATAATGAATAATCATGTATGAATAATTACAAAGTCCTCCACCCTCTCCTCGTCCATAACGCGTTATATCAACCAGTACGAAAGGTCAAATAATATTTAGCAGCTGAAGTTAGATCGCGTAGTAAGCTCGAGAAACTAACGAATGATCGCCGATGGGAAGCTATGAGATGTTTGAAGCTACAAAACTGACGGGAAGTTGATGACAGCCCGTGACCTCGAAAGTAGCTGAAAGTCGGGTTGTGATAGGCCGTAAAAAGGTAGAAATGTTAATGCGCAACTAAATAGTTAACGTTTATCTGTGACTGCTATTTTGGTAGTTCAAATAAACTACAAGGTATTGATTGTATAACAGTTTTAACCACTTCCCTAAATGAGATCCAGTTTCAAGCGAACAAGAGAGCACGAATCTCACGTCTCGGGCTCGGTTTTCTCTGCACTGAGTCTCGGGCTCGGATTTTCCGAAATCGTTTAAGTCTCGGTCTCGAATTTTTAAACAACGATCTCGGCGTCTCGGCAAGTCTCGGATTTTACCATTCGCCACCCCTAAATGGATTATCAGCTAATCTGAGATTAGTAGAAGTAGTAGTAGAAGTCTTTATTAAGAAATCAGTCACAACATACGTGTGGCTTTACAATCACTAACAAACTAAGCTAAACTAGAAAAAACCTATCATATGTATAACAAGAAAAATTTAAGAAATAAATTTAAGAAGACATCTATTTACAAAAGCCCGTTTGAATCGTTCCGTTTTTACTTTAGGGAGTATGAAGTCATGGCCCCTTTCTCTAAGAGCTCTGTTACTTTTGGGCGGGAGCAAGTCATATAATACATGGCCAGTGTCACTTGTGATTCTTTTGAAAAGATCACTGTCCCTATTCTTTATAACATCAGGTATCAAAATGATCTTATTTGTATAGCCAAAACGATAGGCTCGCCGAAAAAAAGTGTCAATCCGATCTAAATATTTGCCTTGATAGGCGGAGCCCCATAAGTAATAGCGGGAACGCTCTGTCTCTGATTATCCTATACCGCGATACTTCTTCATAGTAATTCATGTTTAAAAATATATTCATTATTTCATATCTTATAGGCCAAGATCAGGATTACACAGACAGAAAAGTAAGTTAAAAGAGGTATACGTATATGGAGATAAATGTGTTAAATACAAGATATAGATAGCAATAGGCCGGCAAATAATTAATTCATTTTACAGACTACATTACACCAACGCCAACACCAACACCAACACCAACACCAACACAGAGTGTTGTCCAAAATCTGCCAACTAATGGCGAAATAGTCTATTGATAACGCTGCCATATTCACAATCATTACCGTTCCGAAAAGTACATTTTACAACCAAAAGGTTTGTAATCAAAGAAATTAAAGTGGCTATGACAGCAGAAGAAGACGAACATATACCTCTCGGTTATATGTGGTTACGCAAACGATTTGTCAGCTAGGATGACACGATCATGCTGTTATTGCAGTCAGAGAAACAGAAGGACACCACTTCCTTATGGAGCCAATCAAAACGCAGGGTTCGTAGAATAAATCGCAGGCTCGCAACTGTTTCGATTTGCATATGGCGCCAGTTTGAGAGTGATTTGTTCCCAGATCTCTTGCATGCAATTGTGCAGGTTGTGTCTAATCGTGAATTTAAACATTGCGTTGTGTCGCTGGGAAAGACTCTTCACTCTCTCAGTATGTCTTTACACCAAGGTTTTTAAATGAGTACTGGCGAATTTAACGCTGGCAGTAGGCCTGCGAGGTAATAGCATCCCATCAGAGGAGTGAAAGGAGAGTAGAAATAGTTTACGTCGCTAAATGTTAAGGAGGTATCGAAAGAAATTACAATTAATTAAAAGTTTCAAGAATTATACATGTTGGAATTTCAGAATGTGGCCCTTTGCCAGAAAATGCATGAAATAAAAGTAAAATGTGGGTGTAAAGTGTGTGTTAAGTGTGCAAGGGCGTTTCGCCCATGAAAGGGTAATAGCGAGGTTACCGTAAGGCGAGGTTTCATGGTATAAGTAAAATGCGACAACAAAATTATAATGTACTTTTCATGACTTTAAATGACATTTTATGGCCTGAAATTAAAAGAAGCATAGAATGGCATTTGTTAAAAATGAAAAAAGTTCATGTAATTTCAATGCCTTTTTCTGTGTTTTTTTTCCTTTCACAGCGAACTTTTTGAACTGAAAAAAGATTACGAGGCTATTACAAGCGAGGTGAGTAAAGTCATGTTTACAAAATGCAAGTTCATTGTAATCATACACAGTATATGCAAGGGCAAAGTTTTTTCATAACATCACAACTTATTCCGCATCAAGTGCTACCTTTTACAGAACTGTGTGCTACTCTTATCTCTGACTATAATTATCTCTT
>NC_138159.1:10818700-10921200 GCF_964199315.1 Orbicella franksi
ATAATTAACCCAATAGTCTCCATTTGACGCGAAATTATGCTCGTATATTTGTTCTTGGACATTATATGTTCCTCGAAGCTCACAGTTATCCTCGAGCCACGCTCTCGGAAAACTGTTCGCTTCTCGGAACAGATAATGTCCGCGGAAAAATATCCGAGCATATTATCACGCCAATTGGAGACTATTGTTTATATATCGCGGTATTCCTTATTCCCCAATTTTCAAACCTGCGCGTGTCTCGAAAAATAACAAACAGAATAGCCTCCATTAGGCGCGAAAATATGCTCTGATATTTGTCCTTCGTGATTGTCTGTTCCTCAAAGCTCTCAGTTTTCCTCGAACCTCGAACTCGCTCTCTGAAAACTGTTTCACGGTGGAACAGATAATATCCGCGGACAAATATCCAAGCATATTCCGCGCCAAATGGAGGCCGTTGTTTATGTGCAGAAAGCTTCGGAGACGGTTTAATCATTCCACGTTACCCTCCCACTTACCGACAAATGAAAACATAGTTTATAGGAGCATCTTCGCTGACTTCATTATTTACGTTTCTCCTCATTAACATACGACTTTGCGCCGAGAAGGCACCACGCTAGACACAAATTGACAACAATCATTTTAAGAACTTGTGAAACTTAGTAATTAGTAAAAATTTTGACTGTTTGGGAGTAATATTGGGCTTCCCTTTCAAAAAGCGCTAATGAGCTCCGTACATTCTTTACAATTTTGAGTTTTTAAACCTGGGTCGCACAAAAGAATTCAATACATCAGGCTCAAACGTCTTGGCCGGACAGTTAATCGTGCTGTGGCCTTTCAATATTTAGAACTATTGTTGTTGTAGTTCCATCAGAAGCTGTATCGCTTATGCTAACGAGACAGATATTGTAAATAAAGATTCTGCTATAGATCTGAGACAAAACAAGTCATGAAAAGCCATATTGAAACGATCCCATAATCCACAGCGAGATAGAGTCACTTCAGATATCTTCTCGTTTCTAAAGTGGTGATGTGGTTTAATCAATCTGTTGCTCCTTGAAAGTAACGATCTCCCGGAAGAAACGACCCCTTCCCCCTGAATGTATCGAGATGCAATATGCAGCTAATTACAAAAAGTAACGACGAGGCTTTGCGATCGATGCATTTGCTGACGTCTCTGACAAATACCAAGTTGTCATAAGAGTTTACTTGCTTTCACTGCTAACCCTAAAATACTAACCTTAACTCTCCTTACCGATAGCCGCACTTTTGTTGGAATGACGTTTGAAGAATTTGGTCTTACATGAAGAAAATATCTCCTTGTTGTTTATCTTCATTATTCTCATGACTATAGACATTGAGAGAAATTTGATTTTGACTCGAATTGTAAGGGAATGGGGAGATGAGAAATGAGAGCTTACCCCCATTCTCTTCTCGCCTTGGTTGACAACTGGCGAAGCTCAGCAGCTTGTTTCTGCCCGGATAAAACTGCAGGCTTTCTGAAAGCATGCCTTTCTTATTTATGCCTAACTTATCTGAAAAGCTCAGCGTCGCAATGGTTTACTGAACTAACACCTAAATTGGATCAAATTTAATTTTTATTCTCGACATTGTTATTGCTGGCTCACATTTGAAGTATACTTATCAGACTATATATTTAAGGCTACATTACTTTTGAAGTTTCCAAGTCTTTTTGTGAGCTGCAAGTTACAATGAACGCATATGACGACTGCAAGAAGTCCCTCTGTCAGCCAGCAAGAATACGTTTACAAGCTAGAAGAGTAAGCGAGAGGAATTTAGCGCTCATATTCATGTACTCGATCGGACATCTCGCGCGAAGCCCTATTTACGATTTGTTGTGGTTTGCGCGCACTGACCTCCACTTAGAACAGAGGGGCAGCTGGCGGTCTTTTCAAACGCGGGCAAATTACAAAATATTACCTTTTTATGGTTTAAAACAATATTACTTTTCACGACGAACAAATTAAATTAACATTTCGTTTTTCCTGTGATCACAAGAGAGCCTCGGAGTTGGAAACAGAAACATGAATTCTCAAACAACAGTTTTTACTGAGTAGATCACCGCTTCAACAGACGATCACAGCTATATACCAGAGGCAGATCCAGAGGAGCAGTTGAGGGGGGTGGAAAATATCATAGAAATTACAATACAAAACCTTGATAAGTTACAGAATAAACTAATTGCAAGTGAATATCTTCTGGCTTTATACTTAAAGCATGCGGTTTTCTTCAAAATGGCTAATTTTCAAGCCTAAATGTTTCACATGAACCATATAAGCGTGTCAAATGAACCATATAGCAATGAATAGTTCAGAATGGACTGTTCATAGCCAATTCAAAATTTGAGGGATTTCTAATTTTTTTTTTAATCGGCTCATTGTGATCCCTAGGTTTTCCTTATGTTATGGTTGCATCTAGTGTTTTGGGACTTCAGTATTTACAACCCTTCATCAAAAGGGTTTTCTAAAATGGATTGTCACACAGTTTAGAATTTCATGTTTTCCATTCTAGGAACGTTTAGGCCTCTCTGTATTGAAGACAATTTTAAACTTAAATCTGTTGTTAGTTGCTTTATTTCATGGATTGAAATGATACTGATATCAGAGGAATCGAAAACCAATCGGCGAGAATAAATGCCGGGTAATTAATTCGCATATTGCTTCAAAGTTTAGACTATGCTCTCATGCTAGCCTGTGTACAGGCTACTCCCATGCTAAAAATAAAATTTAAAGTAAACAAAATGCAAGCGTTACACTTCGGTAGCATTACGAAGCTAGCTCGAAGAAAAGCTACGGCGTCTCCGAAGAAAAACGGACGAGGACAAATATGAAATCCGTAATAAGAAGCAATATACTGTACTTGGAAATAGTTTTAATCAAACAGCCGGGCCCGGCGTCACAATATAAGATGCAAGTAAACAACTTGTTCACGGAACTTTTCATATTTTGTTCCTCGAAAGCAAATACTTAGAAACATATATTGCAATAGTAATGAGCCTAAACAATGCATAAGCACATGGCAAATTGCAGAGGCGTCAAACTCGCGGAAACGACATGCAGATGACAGCGGAAACCCTGGAGACCTATGACCTCTAAAAATTTGCTACAGCACTCTCTAAAGGCTCAACCCTTCTTAAAATTCCTCTTTATAACATAGCATAAATTGCCCTTTATAAACAGGAGTGAAGCAAAGAAAGGTCGAGAGAGCGGCAAATGTACAAATGTCACGAACCGTAGGAGTCGTGTAGGCCTTTCAACCCCATTTTACACTGAAATGTTTTGGTGTATACAAGAATGCTATATAACAAAACTGTCTAAACATAACTAAATGAAACCCAAAACAAGTCCTACAGTTGTTCTGGCCAATCTCAAACAACGTAAACTGCAAAAACAAAGCCTTACGATAAGGTCTTCTAATCGGAAAAGTTATTATCTTTATTTTAAGAGCTATCAAAAAATATCATTAGTAGTAGTAGTAGTAATAGTAATTGGACCGAGTGGAGTACAATTCAGGGAGTAATTATAATCGCGCGAGTAATTTCAAAATCGGACAAGCGCGAAACGCGAGGTCGATTTGAAAATGCGAGCAAGTTTACTCTCTAAATTGTACGACACGAGATCCAATTACTAATTAATCGCACCTATAACAAATTTCAGAATTAAAACTGTCTTTTGGGAAGTTCTTTTGAGCGAAAACGTCTGTAGCGAGCGCTTTTCATAAGTTTTAAAAACTGTAGGAAACATTACGAAGGAAGCCATAAAAGCTCGCGTAATTAACGCGATAATAATACACATGAAAAAATTACTCTATTCTGATTGGCTAAGAGCAGTGCAGTTCAAGTGTAACACCAGTGCAAAAAGTGTAACATCAGTGCAAAAAGTGTAACACCAGTGCAAATTACACATTAAAATTCTGGATTATGATTGACTGAAAGATAATAGGAATTTTTCTAAGAAAATGATATCAGGTAAAATGATGACGAAAATTTTGTGTTGAAACTTTGAAAAAAGTTTTCTCAAATAAGAAAAAATGGCTCCAAGAAAGATCTTCCAGCACTTCCTCCGCGCGAATTTTTCATGTTTATATTATTAATAAGTAATCATACGGTTTTTCTCGTTCAATTTGGAGTTAATTTGCACTTGTGAGTTTTTCAAAAAGCTGAAATTACACTCGCCGAAGCGGCTCGTGCAATTTCAGCTTTTTGAAAAACTCCCTCGTGCAAATTAATTCCAAATTGAACTCGAAACCGTATGATTACCTATACAAATCATGTGGGTATCTAATTATAGGTATCCAATTACGAAAGGTTAAAATTGTATACCTGTAATTGGACACCCACATGATCGCGCGCCGATTACGTGACAAATAGACGCCCGGAGAACCAATCACGATCCAGAATTTTGTTATAAATGCGATTAGTGTTCTTATTATTATTATTATTAGTAGTAGTAGTAGTAGTAGTAGCATAAGTATTAGTATTAGTGTTAGTATTAGTATTAGTATTAGTATTAGTATTAGTATTAGTATTAGTATTAGCATTAGTATTAGTATTAGTATTAGTATTATATTTTGTGGGGGGTGGGTTCGTTTGAGGGGGCGGGGGGGAGCTCATTTTCGGAATTAGACGGTTATATTTTTAAAGCTGTTGCGGTTTTTCGGGTGTTCCTGGTGTTTCGGATGTTCCCGGGTGTTCCGGTGTTCCGGTGCCCTGGTGTTCCGGTGTTCCACTGTTCCTAGTTTTAATACAAACCATTGAAACATCTACTTAAGTATGTATACTGTCTCAGGTGAAGTCACGAGAATACGTCCACCTGGCGCTGTTGCTATTCCAGCAGGATTTGGTAAACGGGTGATAGTTTTGCCTGTGAAGCGACCGTCTAAAGAAAATTGTTGAACTCGGTTATTGTTGTAATCAGATAAAAGAAGATTATTGGAGCTGTCTAGAAGCATACCATACGGCAAGTCAAATTGTCCATCCTGATTGCCTTTCTCCCCAAACTTGTACAAGAAAGTTCCTGACCGATCGAAAACTTTTATACAGTTATTGCCAAAATCAGCTACAAAAAACTTGTTTTTATAAGGAATGCAGCTTGTTGGATCCTTGAGTTTCTCATGTCCACTGTCTCCAAAAATCGAAATAGTTTCTCCTTCCTGTGACAACACTTGTATCCTGTGATTGCCGAACTCGGTTACAACAATGCGTCCTTCATCATCTAAACAAACATCAAGTGGATTCTTAAATTCTCCTTTTCCTGTGCCACATTTTCCAAAGCTGTTTACAGTAGTTCCGGTCTGAATATTTATGTGCTGTATTCTATGATTACATTGGTCTGCAATTAGAATCTCATTGTTGTTTACATAGGAAACGCCAGCTGGGTACTTAAATTGTGCAAGATTTTCTCCTTTGCCACCAAGCTTCCTTAAACAGTTGCCATCTCTATCGAGCTCATAAACAAAGTGGTAATCGTCATCTGTCAAAACTATCTTGCCTTCTGTATTAACAGCGATTCCCTCCAACCCTTGGGGCACTTCTCCTGGAAAGAATTTTACTTCCAACTCGCCAACGACAACAAGTTCACGCTCTTTCACCTGCACAATGAAAGGACAGGCTGGAAGTTTATCGCCATTGATCTTCACTTCAATGCTATAGGCGCCCGGTACTTTGGGAGTAAATTTCAGCTGAAGATTACCGTCCTCTTTCACGCTAACAATCACATTTGTAACATCTTTAGAGGGTTCAAACAGAACGTCCACTTGATCTTTCAGATCAGCCTGGTTACTGATCTTCCCTTCAGAAGTTTTGGGGCATAACGTAAACGCTGCTTCTATACCAGCCTGGATAGTTTGCTTCAGTCCTTCAAGCGTTGATCGATTTGCGTCTGCCTTTGGGATTGTCTCAATAAAACCTAATTTCGAGTCTTTTGCAGAAGCAGCTGTAAATTTGACGAATGAGGTCTCTTCATGTTTTGGAACTTCAATTTCACGCAACACTTCAAATCTCTGCTTCAAAGTTTCCTTGCTCCTCATGATATCTGAGCTTGAGCTTCTTTCTGTCAGATTTTTGGCAAACTCGACCGCTTGCTTCATTTGTTTGAGCAGAGACTGAGCTTGCTGGATTGCGGAGTTAATTCTCTCGAGCCTCGTCACGCGTGTTGACTCGAATGATACAATCGCCTCACGCTCGCGCTCTCGAATCATTTTGATCATTTGCCCAGCAGCTCGCGAGACCTCGCGTTTAGCTGTTGCGACATTGTTTTCCAGCTCAGAAGCCGTGTCTTCAAATTGTCGAATCACTTCAGTAAGCTCGCTTGCCCTTTCGTTGATCATTTCAGCACCATACATGATGTTGGGTTTCTCGTCATGAGCGGCTTTGTCGAGTAAAACGATCTCATGATTTCGGTGATCCGTGACTATGCAAATTTGGCAAACACAAGCTTGGCACGAAAAGCAGAAAAATCTCGTGATTTCTTTCTCGTGGAACTGCTGTGAACAAAATGGCTGTCGCTTCAGCAAGGCTTCGTAATCTTTTGATTTAAACTCCTTGACTGGCGTGACTTTATGTCCTTCGAACGACTCACTCAGCATTTCGTGTGCGTTGTAACAGTCTGGGCACATAAACCGTCCGCATTCGAAGCAATAGTACATCTGGTAGTTGCTTTTCTTACATTGGGAACAAGTAATGTTACTTCCGTCACCAGTCCGTCGAACGGCAAGAAGACTCAATAAACTGTTGTGGAAAAAACTGCTCGGTAAACTTTTGAAACGGTTTCCCTCGGGCAGATCGATTTGCGCTTGGCACTCTGGACAACGGAACTTTCCTTGTCTGTGGCTGGCTCTTGCATGATTCTCCAAACACTGACGGCAAAATGTGTGAAGACACGATATAGTTTTGGGTTCGTTGTAGGTATCGAGACAAATCGAACATTCGAGATGTTTCTTGAGGTCTTTCAGAAGGGACTCCATCGCTAGACGTCGCCCGTGAAGCTTGCAAAACACAACTGCACCAGAGACGTTCTTTTAGATTCCGAGAAAACTGAATTAATTAACGTCATAAGTCTGCTTGGAGCTAATCAAATGTCTTAATTGCGGTGCATATGATAGATGATAAATCGTTGGTTGATCCAATTATTATCTCAAATAATTCATTTAGCTAGTGACAGAGTTGTTAATCGGCAATCGTTTCGAAAATTCTCAACAGAGTTTAAAGGGAATTAACTTGATCCGCTGCGCTCTATTGTAAACTAAGATTGTTGATCTGTTGAGTGTTATATATTGTAAGTGTGTCATTGTTGTCTGCGGGAGTTCTGTTTTGAGACGATCGAACTATTTTAGTAAATTATCATAAACAAATTGCAAAGGCACGCAAGGCGTGCATATGACCATCGTCTCTTGTTGTTTGCAGTCTTTGAACAAGAACCAAAAACTTGGCTGAAAGAAAATAAATAAACAAAAATTTACCTGAGCTGAAAACATAACTGAGCAACTTCCCTACATTCGTCAGAGTTGTGCCAGAGAAGCCGACTATTTTGCAGCTACCTTTGGCTGTAATGAATATTTTCAGATTCAAATCTTGGAGGAATAGTTTGTAGGCAACTCATTATCACGCATGTTTTCACTTAAAACACAGTTTTTACTCAGTCAATGGAAAACTCGGGTTAACGTTCCGTCTGTAATAATTAATTAACAAGACTTTGTTCCTGACCCCTACTCGATCTAGAAATGGAGGAAAACTTACTAAAACCATACTCACCGCACTTGCAAAAGTTGGCGTTTATGGCAATGGTACAGTTTTGCAGCTGAGTTTTGTTATAGAGCCGAAGGAGGCGGTCTATATTCATATAATTATCATACAAGCTCATGAGTGCTTAAGGTGATATATACCCAAAAACATGGCGATGTTCATGAAAAATTCCATGTTTTTAAAAAATACAAGGTTAAGACCCTTGAACACTTGTTAAAATCATTTTGAAACGATCTTGCCGAATTTACCTCTAGGTAAGTGTGATATTTAAGGAAAGTACACGGTGGTATAAGTTTTTTTACGTAGCAACGGCCATAGCAACGGCTGCTAACAGTAAGAACATGACCAAAAATATAGATAAGTTTTAACATATATGAACGATACTTTGCAGTAAAGCTGTAAAGAGATGTACTACTCGATTGGTATAATTACTTGGGAAAAGCTTTGCCTGATTTACCAACACAGGCTCATTCATTTCCCTTATGAAATGGAACATTTCCTATAGCAACGGAAACTTTTTACAAAATAGAACAACCATTACACGTCCCCCCCTCCCTGGAGATCCAATCTGCACCTTCCCCCGCAATGTTTGGCTTGTTAGATGTTTAATCTATCATTTAAGAAACTTAAAGTGCATTTTTCTCAACGGTCTACTTTTGTACCAACTAACTTCACGCCAACATTTCTACTTTGGAAGGTAGTTAAGAGAAATTCGTGAAATTTGGGGTAATCAAAGACCAATGGTGTCGTGATACAATAAACTAAAAAAATCATAACATTTTAACGTCTGTCACGTGACACTAGATAATTTGTTCACTGGGTTTGGTGCAATATAAGGTTATTTCCAAATAAAGCCTGTAGAAAGCACTGAGAACAAGAGCTAACTGTCAAAACTTTAGTTTACTGCATAGAACGAAACAGAAACTTACAAGATATTCTTGTTTGAAAATCAAATGTTGTTTTGTGAAAGAAAAGGAACTGTTGGCGTCAATACTGTAAAACACTACTTCAAAAGGCTGTGTCTGGTTTCCATAGCAACCATTTTGAGTAAAACTTTCGAAATTTAATGTTTCTTTTTGAGTGCAACAGCACACAATTGATCTTTCTTCACCACATTTAAACGAACTTTTTGGTTCATTTTAGGGTACCATACCACCTTAACAATAGCGGCCTCGCGGCGAGAATTCATGATTAATAGCGGAGCTCCTGTGCGTTCGAAGGCGATTAAGCGGAGCCCCATTGCTTAGAAACGTTGGTAACCCATAGAGCCAAAAAAAAAATTGTTGTCACGTGATTGTCCGTTCGGCCGTCCGTTGCCCGCACGGCCCTTTCATGCAAATCAATGTGAAATGTCACTCTGCAACAACCTAATTCCCAAGGCTCTTCCCTCAGAGATTAGGAGGGGCGGGTTTACAACATGCGTCTTTGATATTGCGTTTAATGTTAAGTTTAATTGAAACCTGTCAAAACAAGGAATATGCTGACCATTATCGCGTGATCATATCGAGGTCACGTGTTTTTTTAAGTTTACCGCTGTCCAGTCACGGTTTTTGATTGGATCGTAGGTTCAAACCAGGTTAAATTATTGAAATCAGGAGCTCGGGTCTTAGGCTTGGCTTAATCTATATATTATAAATCTTCTAGCGTTCTGTCACGAAGGCTGTTCTCGTATTAGCTACGCTACTCACTATCTATTCTGTTGTAGATAGTGGGTAGCCTAGCAGTGTGCGGTTGTTAACATAATAGCGGCCGCTTCTTTCCGTTTTCGAAATGTCTGTGAAGAGGATTCTAAAATACTTTGCTAGTCGACCAGTAAATTTAATTACTAAAACTTCAGATTATTCGCTCTCGATTTCTATGCTTGATAGTTGACTCAGGCTGTGCCGGTTCTCGTCAACTATGACCCAATATAAATCTTAAGCTACCAGTGTAATCGCAGTTAACTGGATGATAGATTTTCCTGGATGCAGTTTGTCTTAAACTAATATGTGTTGGGCATTAACCGTGATATTGAACTGAAAGCAACTGTGTAAGCCTCAATTCATTAAAAGTAAGTTGAGCTGCTCGAATCGATTTAAATCATGTACGGTCACTGTAAATTATTACTACATTTTTTAATGCTCGGAAACCGGCCGTAGAACAAAAACAGGTCTAGCCGTGGTTCTACCAATAACATAAAAATATCGACATCAGTTTAAAGTTCAGCTGCAACCATGATGAAGCATTAATTTCGTCGCCGTAAAAATTGTCCGCGTCGGTGTCAAAATTTTGTTATTAAAGTTCATGTGTGAGCGCGGGAGCTACATCAAAATCAGCGATTTTCTTTAACCTATTTATGACCTGAACAAGAATTCGATACCCTATTTATGACCTGACACAGTTGCTGTAAACATAATTTGTGAAGGGCTTTTGTTGATGAACTTATCGATAATGATAAAAAAAATAAATTCTAGCAAAAAAACATACTAGAGTGCAGAAACCATACCCTATTTTTAAATAGGTTTAAAAATCCTTTTCAAGAGTCGTATCTCTTTTGGAGAGCGAATAATCTCTTTCGAGAGAGCCAAAACGAATCATGATAAAGTCCTTCGCGAAAATAAGTCTATATGGAACCAAAAGGTCGAGACAGCAGAAAGCAAATCGTAATTTGCTTTCTGCTGATCTGATTACGATTACGATTCTAATTACGATTCTGCAAGTTGTAATTAATTTATGACACATATTTCGGTGTTACTAACATTATCGTCAGTTACAGAATATTTGAAAAACCGGTAGGACTATATAACCACTAGGCGAAACATGCATAATTATTTATGATTTAGTGACAAAAATAGATTACATATTTGAGTGAGTTACAAAATTTTGGAAAGAATATGAATCCTAAAGCGTAAGTGTCAGGTTGACGTAATGAACTTGTTGATTTAAATTGGGCTTTTCCCAATTTATATGCATAACCTCCTTTTAAGTTGAAATTTAGTAGGGGCGGAATCAAGGATTTCGAAACAATCCGCAGAGCAAGATTGACGACAACGTTCTGAGCTTTGTAAGTGTTTGAAGATGTGTGAGGACTTGTCTGAAGAGAGATGTTCACGGACGCGTGTGGAAAAATGACGACCAGTTTCGCCGATATAGCAAGCATTACAGCAAGCACAAGTAAATTTGTAAATCACACGTGAAAAAAGTTCTGTAGGGACAGAATCCTTTATTGAGAAAAAAATTCTTAATTTAAACGTCGTAAACACTAATTTGATGTCAAGATCATTACAATAAAGTTTGACAAGGCGGCGTATTTTGCTTTGAACTACAGTAGAAAAACGACCTAAATAAGGTAACTTATAAAAGTATTGTTTGCCCTGTGAAGTAGTGGTGTTTGAGTGGAGCCATATCGGTCAATGGCTGTGTTCAAATATCGGTAGATGCATTTATCGATGAGATGAACGGGGAAAAGATTGTTACGCAAAATGAAAACTAGTTTCATAATGTCCTTGTGGAAGCCCAGCCAAGTATTATTGATTTTAAAAACCCTGTCAATTAATGTCCTGATAAGTCCGATTTTGTATGACAGAGGTGCGAAACTAAGGTAATTGGTGAGCAGACTTGTAACGGTCTTCTTACGGAAGGTACTAGTGACTAGTAACCAATTAGGAGCCGAGGTTATTGTTTGGAGAACAATGAATTCTATTGTTCTTTAAATCCAAGATGGCGCCGGTTAGTTTTTAGCCAGTCGGAAACTGAGTTGGGATCATGTGACGTCACCAAGATGGCGACGCCCACAAAAGTGGGGCCATGTTGGAAAACAGCCCACCAGGCTCGACAGAGGACCTGGGATCGGTCTCACGGATTTCCATGGCGACACAATCGTTAAAAAAACGATAAAATACTTACAGTATCCTGTGTTCCTAAACGATAGAAGTCCGTCCGGCAAACAGCCATGATGAAGACTGAGAGACTTGGGTCCGTCTGCAGCTTAGGTAGGGTGGGGCAAAGCATGGCGGGACGACGACTTCATCGTGAACCAATAGGAGGAAAGAAATCAGAATGAATTAAAATACTTACACTTGGGCTTCCCCAGTTCCCCTCTCTTAAGGAGAGCATTGAACTCTACGATCTCTGCGTGATGTCATAACGTTAGGGATTACCCCTTACATAAAACAAAATAAATAAAATTAATAATTAAAAATTAATTTCTGAAAGTCTTCCATGTGACTGATCGTTGATTTACTCCATCATTAATCGAAAGCGAGATGACAAGAGTGTTTTCCGTGCTTTCCTTCTCATTTTATAAGCCTTGAGGTTTCATCCACGTGATTCATTTTGTGACGTCAAGGGGTACCCCTCTAGCTCTACCCCTCTTTTTCGAATTATTATTCTCAGTACTTTTTACTCACTTATGTAACACTAGAATAACATAAGACAGAAAAAATCAAGCTGAGAGACTATAGGGGGCCTGTCCCAAAACATCATGGGACGATGACCTCATCGGTATCCAGTCAGAATGAGTTAAAATATTGGCTCCTCCTCAGTCCCCTCTCTTAAGGAGAAGATTAAACCAAACATTACACAATGTCAAATGTCATGAACTTTAATATCAAAACTTTTGCGCTAACATTAAAAGATATGACGTCATTGCCATGTTGATCGAGTAAAAAGACTGGTTTCTATCGTCATCACACAATTTCAAATGAACTTTAATGTCCAAAAAGTTTGCGCTAAAATTACAGAAAGCTGCAGACAGCTGGTCATTGTGTCTCAAATAAGATAACACTATAAAAAAAAGGAACAGAAATAATTTTATCCGGAGCGTGAATGCAATCTTTGAAGAGTAACGAATAATAAGCATTAAAATGGAGGATGTTGGATAACTGTTGTAATTGCACATGGATGTACGAATAACAACGATAGATTCGCTGTTAACAATCCATAAAAGCTGCAATGATAAGCGTCTTCCTCCATGTTGTACATGGAAAATAACGAACAGCGAGGTACTGGGATTGACAACAGGTCAGAATGGTCAAATGGAACGGCCCGTTTCGATCGGACCGGTCCAACCGAGAAAAGTGGTCCACCTTGAAAGGTGGACCGATTTTTTCGAAACTTTTCCGGTTGGACCGAACCGATCCATTCAGTTTTAAATCGAAAGTTCCGGAAATTTTGGCTGAATGGATCGCGCCCAAGGTTGAGGTATTTCATTTACAAGCTATTTACAATCTCTTGACCCGTGGAAATAAAGAAAGCAGCTTCTGCTCACATGTTTTGGCATAATTTGTACTGATGGTGAGCATCAGTTTTATTTGTGTGGTGGAAGAAAACTCATACTTCTGGACATCAAAATAGGGCTGCCATACACTCATCTGCAAAGGGAGATATGAAATGGACCCAGATAAGACAAATGAGCCACATTACCTATATGTGTGTGCTAGCTAGTGATGAGGTAGGCAGGGAAAATGGTCATTTATCCAGACTGACTTTAACTCGGGCAAACCTGAGTAAACAGAACCACCACCATGTTGAAATATATAGCCAATTTTGATATTTGGCTCAAAGGCTTTGGAGAATAACAAGAAGTTGTATCAAGCGCAAGGGATGTTTGTTTTATTCCTCTAATAAGGCGAAGAGATGAGTAAGGATTTTAATACATCAAATTTGGTGTTAAGAGTTACCTATTAGTGGCTAGTTCCTGTAATGAAAGGATAGTTAAATAAGACAGTAAGGAAGGTTAAAATAAAGTCAGATGAATACAGTCTTTAATAGCACTTGTCTTAAATGACAATTCTTGGAAAATTAGTGCCAGGGGCTAGAGAAAGGGCAGCACAGAGAGAATGAGGTAGAAAAGTTAAATTTCCTGTACAATCACCACCACAACTACTTGAGTGGGCCATTATTTAAGCAGTAAATTAAAAAGTCTAGAAGATCAGAACAAAAGTCTTAGTCTGATTATGAAGAATCAAAAACATAAATTATTAGTTTCAAATATGAACCAAAGAGATGGTGATGATTCTCAATTCTACCAAGGGACCTATCCAGTATTCACTGTGATAAATAATGCCAGATGCTTTGTCTGAACCTGAAGCGGACCTCTTGCAGTAATAGGTTATTATGTGAGAGGCCAAATCCTCAACCTAACGTAACAGAATAGCGCTGTACCTACTGTAATCATTATAAAACGTGCTATAACTCTGTCAGCTAAGTGCAAACACAAGGGTCACGAAGCTGTTCAAAAAGGTATCCCTTACCATCTTGCAATACAGAAATATTTCAGTTTATATATACCGTTGATATTACAACACCACACACACAAAAAAATACTCGAATGAAATATTACATCGTGATGACTGGAATCTGGCGTACACTGAAATAAACATCACATTACTTCGTAGTGGAGTTCCTGCTCGCATGTTTACAACGGAATATTTATCCCCGTTCCCTCGAAATGTCCAGAATTTAGATGTAGGGCGACTGGAACTCTACTTTAGATGTTTCAACGTGAAATAAGCAAAACGTTTCCAAAACTTTGCAAACGCTTTCCGCTTACAGAAGTCCGCCATGTTTCTTTTCCAGGAAGCCAGTACGTAATTTCTTAACTGGGGCGAGGAAGGGTAGTGTGACAAGGAAACGTCCCAAACTCTGCAGATTTCATAGCGTCCTACAAAAATTAATACAGCTTTTCATGTGTCTAGTTGTTTGACGGGGTTTCGTTGAATATCAAAACCGAAAAAAACTACGATCATTGCTGGCAACAGAATAAGACCATGCTAAATTGGGTCTTGTTATAAAATGAGTTAAATTCAATGATATGTTGACCAGCAAACGTGACAATTTTAGTTTTCACGCCAACGTTTGTAACTTGATATTTTTGTTTTCCTCATAAAGGTATACAACACGAGACTCTTGTTTTTTCGAAAACATAGGGGCGGTGTGCTCTTTCTTCATTGCCGGAGAAAACTGGTATAAAGTTAATTAGTATCACCCAACTAGTGGACTAATGCAAATCCTGCATTTTGATTGGCTACGCTACTAGAGGACTATTAGTAATAGTCCTCGAGTAACGAAATTGGCGCAATCGAGCGTGACGCTTTCTTTCGTTTTATTCCCAAATAAACATTTCTTTAACTTGCATTTGCTAACTTTATTATTGCCTTTTCTGTCCGACTAGTTGGGTGATACTAAAACAATTAGACCCTTCGCCCTCAAGGGCCACGGGTCAATAGCCCATTTGGCTTCGCCTCATGGGCTATTGACCCGTAGCCCTTGCGGGCTACGGGTCTAATTGTTAAATATCTAGTGAAAAATGGAACAAGAACGATTTCTTTAAAAACGCTAATTATCATTTTACGGATAAACAAAAACTAATCTAATTATTAGACAGTCACGTCTGACACGTCGAGTAACGGAATAGTGCGGTCTTATTCTGTTGCCACCTTTGCCGTTAACAATAAAACCACTTCAAATTAATACACAATGATATCGATAAATACAAGAACCTACAGTTCAAACTATTTTCAACGACTGACTCTGGAAAGCT
The DNA here is from genome assembly GCF_964199315.1 of Orbicella franksi. Classification (NCBI taxonomy): domain Eukaryota; kingdom Metazoa; phylum Cnidaria; class Anthozoa; order Scleractinia; family Merulinidae; genus Orbicella; species Orbicella franksi. The sequence continues at coordinate 10,833,961 of NC_138159.1, forward strand.
GGTACACTAACTTGGAACAAACGCCGATGTCATCAACTACCGGCACCTTACAAATGACTTTATCGACGACGTAAACGAAACCGACAACGGACCTCTAACAGACCAACTTAATTTGACTGACGGTAGGACTAATTTGACTAACAATAGACGGATCGAAAACGACCAATGACTGATGACAACTTTACACGAGTCTTACAGCCAATACCATCATGGCTAAACTGACCAATCACTTTCAACAGAACAGATTTACAACACCATCGACTGACAAACACTATTCACTTGACTCTGAAGATGACTTCCGCTCAACTTGTCGAAACGTTAGTCACCAACAACAGTTCTTTTCAGAACTATCCTCGCCCGAACGATCGACGATTACACAATACGAATAAAAGAACGTTATGTAAGCTAAACCTACAGCGAAACAAATTCTACTTTTTTTTCTTTCTGCGCTGTACATCGTAACCAAAACAAACTTGTTGGATTAGCCTTACCATAACTGTTAAGAGTGAGTGCTGCTACCTCCAGGGGCTTTTAATTCACAAAAAAAAAATAACTCTTGCACACCTTGCGTGCCTATGTTTTTAAATAACCTACGAGTCCAAAAACGTTTTCGCATTTAGCTCGTTTTATCGCAATATGATTTGAATTGCTGTAATGTTCTATAAGCCACATGCAGTCATTGACTGCCTATTTTTTGTCGGTGTTTTCGTAGTTTGAACTCATACCGCGATCGGCTCAGTTATCTCATGAGAACGTTTCGAGCATGACCTTTGCTTACCTGGCTGGTTTTCAGGCAATATAATTCGAGGGCCGACCCATTCCGAAAACGATCGATATCTTTGTATGTGAGATGAACGTATAAGGCACGATTCTTGCCAAAAACTTCTTGGCAAAAGGTCGCATTCTGTCACAAAGAGCGAGGAATGTCGCGTTCTCGTCCCCAGTTTCCACAGTCTACGTATGGAACGTCTGGGACCATGGAACGTCTGGCGACCAAGAACGGCTTGTATTTTATGACTCGGGCTTTCTTACGGAAGCTCGAGTAATGAGTCAGGCAGTGTTTGGGATGAAAGACAGCCTTTAGTAATGATTATCTATAAATACTTTGATCTAACTTAACTGTTGATAATTCTATTATATTGAAACACGCACTACTTAAAATATAATAGACTAAAAATAGTCCTGCACAAGAAACAAGTAAACTGAGTTAAAACAGATTTGTTTTTTACGAACATGAAATTAAATACTATAAATACTATAAATATTGACGAGTGAGAGAACATAAATCAGACATATATAATTATACATACTAATCAAAGAAGCTGTCATTTGAAGTGTCTGTACAGAGTAACCAACGAGGGAGAGGAGGGAAAACTAAAGCGAATGAAATAACACTGCCAATGTTACTTGAGTTACAGCAGTGCTAAAATGTGATCCAGCTCTGTGAGCAGTAGAATATCAGGAGTACCCAACGACACTTTAACAGGAAATTTAAGATGTGACTTCCCAAGCACTGATTCTGTGCTCCCACGTCAATTACCATTAATAATTAACTTTCCTGGGAAAAAAATATCCGCTCTTCACTGCTAGCAAGATCGACTTTATTTCATAAAACTCCCAGCCAGACATAATGAAAATTTTGAATACCGAGCTAGAAAAATGGCAATTAGCCAAGTAGCCAGCCAGCAGTAAAGAGTAACATTTGAAATGCCAGCAAGGCAATTATAGGCGAAAAAAATATTCTGGCCAGCGTTTTGACCTAGATTAAAAACAAACGCATTGTTTAGGACCTTTATTCAACAGCCTATCGTCTGTTGACTATTATTAGAGATAAATTAGCAATATGTGGTTATTTTTGCAGCTGTGAGCAAAATCTACACTTTGATTATCTTATCCCTTAAAAACAATACAACTTACCATTTATGTCTTAAGCGGATCGGACAAGGTGTCTCCCAGCAAGTTGTTTTCAGATACTTCAGATGCCTTCCAGGTTCAGCATACGTGTGACAGTTTGGCACTTTACGTTCTGACATCTAAAATGATTCACGCTAATGTTTAAAATAGGACCCCTCTAATCCTTCTAGACATTCAGATCAAACTTGCTTTCACCAAAGAAATGTTTGTTGCAAAATTACTTTTACATAATGCTGTAAGGGAAATGAACAAAAAAATAATATTGAAGTCCTTTACTAATACATATCGGCCTTACTTCTACATTGCTAGTGCAATAATGATTGTAATTTCAACAATAGCAGCACACTTTATATGTTCACCCCGATTTAGTAGTTTACAATTATTTCTAATGATTTTTTTGAAAAATAAAGGGTTATGTCAGCTCCCTAAAACAACTAAAAGGAGCTGGTTTAGTATTGATTAGTAACACCCTGTTTACCTCAAAAGTATTGAAAAACGTCTTTTTCTTTTTCTTTGGACAACTGTCTTCTCTGAGCTTCCCACTCTGGAATTGCGAGATAAAAGTGTATAAACCACATTAGAATCTTTATCATAAAATGAATTTTAAAAAATCTTGATAATACATACCTTGAATGTTGGTGATCTATCTCAGTCCATGTCACTGATCCATGCCTTAACCAAGACTGCAAAGCACTGTCAACACAACTTTCACAAAATTAATTTAACTTGAAAGCTAAACAACCAAAGACACTCATATTCCTAGAGGTAGTTTACAGTAAAAATTTCATAAATACCCATTGAAGGGATGTTGAAGGCCGTTCACCGTAAAAGTTTCACACGGTTAAGTGCAAAGTTTCGCATCAAAGACCCCGGCATTGTTGGGATGTTACAGGCCGTTCACCGTAAAAGTTTCACACAGTAAGTGCAAAGTTTCGCAGCAAAGACCCCGGCATTAATGGGATGTTACAGGCCGTTCACGGTGAAAGTTTCACACGGTTAAGTGCAAAGTTTCGCAGCAAAGATCCCGGCATTGTTGGGATGTTACAGGCCGTTCGCCGTAAAAGTTTCACACAGTTAAGTGCAAAGTTTCGCAGCAAAGATCCCGGCATTGTTGGGATGTTACAGGCCGTTCGCCGTAAAAGTTTCACACAGTAAGTGCAAAGTTTCGCAGCAAAGACCCCGGCATTAATGGGATGTTACAGGCCGTTCGCCGTAAAAGTTTCACACAGTTAAGTGCAAAGTTTCGCAGCAAAGACCCCGGCATTGTTGGGATTTTACAGGCAGATCACCGTAAAAGTTTCACACAGTAAGTGAAAAGTTTCGCAGCAAAGACCCCGGCATTGTTGGGATGTTATAGGCCGTTCACCGTAAAAGTATTGTTATTAACAGCATCATTACGTCTAGAGACTCGTTAACAAAATGTATCAATCAGATCAATGTAATGTCATAAATATACATTGGACGATCAGCATAAAAGATTCACAAACTTAATGTCGTGGTTTCATCAACAAATTTGCTCATCTTTTCTTCGGTACCAGTCCATGACATCGGGTAACGTTTGCAGCATCTTTAGCTGTGCTTCTTATAGTTCAGGCAGTTAATTTTACACCTGAAAAATGATACGTTTTAGAAAATGTAACATACTCCACAGTCACTCTTATACCGGCGTCCTCCCCGCGTCTACAAACGCACACATGCATCCAAATACGCATACAGCCACGGACACATAATATTATACAAAACTGGTGATACTATCGGGCTCCTCAATGTAAGATCTAGATCAAGAACTATGTTCACAAAAATAGCTCATTCATGAGAGTATTCAATGAAATGTCTTAGATTTTAACTGATGTTACATTGCTGAAAATTACATTCCCTGGTGCAAGTCAAAGAAGCAAGGATTTAACTGTTTACAAAAGCAATAATTGTGGAACAATTTTGTACTGCTCATTTCGTCATCAAACTATAACCCAGAAGCGTGAATTTAGTGAGTGGTGTGAACTGGTGCCACGCCCCTCCCCTATTTTTTCGTGTGCCATGTTCCGCGCTTTGCCATTAAGCTACATGAACTGAACCGCGCGATAATTGTTCCAAGACAAAATCACTGTCTGTGCCATCATAAAAAGAGGGACAATAAGGCGAAATGTCTCCATTTCTGGTAGCAACGCAGGCATGCAAAATAACTTGTTCTCTGACGGAAACTGAATGTGCGAAAAACACTAGCGTTAAAAAATGGAACGCATAAGAAATTAAATTACACATTATTGTCCTGGCGCTATCGGCACCGAAAGAACGAAATCTGGAATGATATGATTGCCTACTTTTAAATGCCAAAGTACAGTACAATTAGTATGGAACTAGATAAATCAGGTGTGTTGGTCTACAGCTCTTTCAGGGCAAATTTTCGGCGATACCAAAAGGCAGCAATAGGTAATCAGCCTTCAGTTATATAAAGAACATGATCGGACTTCAGTAAAGAAAGCGATGGAAACAATACTTTCTTACACCGGGAAAAAATGTTCATTTCAATATCTCGTCAGTTTGTCCAAGACGCGGCAAATATGTTTCAATAGCTCATGTTTTAATGTTCGACGCGTTAAAAAGCGGTCATCATCGACGGCAGCACCGGATTTTACTGGTCGTTAAAATTACAGAATTGAAATTACACTTGGAAGTAGGATCACTGTGGATGAATGGACTGACAATTTCGAAAACCCTTCCAAGTTCTGAGACATATTGGGCCTTTTCTCGCTTTCACTGTCTTCACTGAAGCTGCACTTTCCGTTGGGTTTGAAAAACTGCGCCGGCTTTTCCCGCACACATTGCTTAACATTATCAATATTAAATACATAGGCTGATTCAGCTAGTTCAACTCCAAAGTAGTTCTTACCTGAACCTTTGAATTTATCAGTGGAGTCCTCAGAGTTCTCTGGCAGCCAAACCCTCAAACAACTGGTCGGCAAAATCTGACCGCGCTTGAAACCGACCGTTGGACACAAAATTATACGGGAACAATGTTTTAGTTCCAAAATATTACGAGGTTACCGGAGTCTCACCGGACCCAGGCAAAAATGTGAAAAGACTGCACGAACGAAGAAACGTCATTACCAGATAACCAGTTGTATCACGATAGAACATGAAAGCAGAACAGACGATGATTTTCGGCGACCGGATCAACGGCGGTTAAACATACAACTGAACGTGGGAAAAAGGAGCGTCAAGGGAAAAGAAACCGATCTAATTTCACGCCATAAATGACAGCAGAACAGACTTCTATTGTTTGCTGGTAAATAAAACTTTAATAAACAACTAACATTATATTGTAAGCATGTTTTCAAACAAAGGTCAAGCAGTCAGAGAGTGTCAAGTGACACACTTCAGTCAGCGGTCGCATCCGGAATGTAATTTCCAGCCAGAACTGATTTGTAAAACCACAGTGTAAGCTATCTGAACACCAAAAAAAATTTTCCAGCTAGCTAGCTCTCGATAAGCTAAATTCTCAGCAAGATTCTGTTTATTCCTAAGATTCCCAGCCAGCTCAACTTTAGTCTGCAGAGCGGATATTTTGCGGAACGGATCCGACGGGTACTCCTGGAATGTACCCCTTGCCATCGTAAAATTACGCTCAGTAATAGCACTGACCATATAAAGTAGTGAAGTTGCAACTATCACGGAGTTGATGCAACAAAACTCGTGCATAAAAATATTACTAGCTATAGCTTGCTGTGTAAATCCTATGCCCCACACCAGAGCTACAGTTTATAATTTAGAACAACATCAGTCTGACAGACCAATGCATAAACCAATTTTCCGTCTCTAAGCGACCATGTAATATTCTATTTATTACTCCTGGGGTTCATGACAGTAAGAAGTGGTTCTATTCTACCCTTTCAGATAATTTTCGACCGCTTTTACTTTTCTTTCGCAGCTTAGTTCCAGCACTTTCCAGCAGCAATATTACGACCCTCTATCAGGTGATGTTACAATATTTAGTATCACAGAAATAACTACTAATTAGTGAACAAATTGCGGTTATCTTCATGGCGTAATAGGTTACCGTGATAGCAACAGTGCTGTCTGTCATAACACCCTATATTTTAGCTTTAACTGAGCGCTATGGAAAGCGTCGCTATGACGAACTATAGCATTTGATTGGTGGAAAATTTACTCTATTCCGCTAGTAGCTCGGGAGAAAAAAAAAGTTCTGTCACGGTCACCAGGATTCCAACCCAGGACCTTACCACTAAATCTTACCACTTCACCAACTATAACTGACCGACAAATATCAAGAAAAAAAATAGTTATAAACAATCGGATATATAGCTATCAACCGCTATTGATCGACGACTAGCGCGGGTTGCAGTTTATTCGACTGCGGATTCAAATTGCAGTTGTTTTCTTTTAGAAATCACTCAATTTGTTCACCAAATTACTTGTTTTAATTTACTGGAAATGTTATCTATTCATGGATACTTTATGATGTTCGACGTTTTTGTTCCCTTTCTCCCTCTCCACTGAGTTCAGGAGATCTCTCGGCGCATGGACGCGCATCGTTTGTTTTAACGGAAAGTCATCGGATCATGTACTCGTAATGAAAGTCTTCTGACAAAGCGTATGGTTTGGAGCTCTAAAACCTTAGTGATTCGACATTTTGGTCAGTTTCAGGCCTGCTCTCGGGTAAGAACTTTCTATCCTTCGATTCAAAGATTTTTTAAAGCAGTGAATGAATCAGAATCAGAATAACCCTCGATGTCAGAATAGCCCTCGACTCGCTAGGGTAATTCTAAAGGCACGATAGAAATTAAGTTGATTACAGTTATTTGCCTATTTATTTTACCTATAAAGAACTTTGTTCATAACACATTCGGTTACTTGATACAACTCATTACTTTATAAGTGGTTACAATAAAACAGATTAAGTTTTCCCCCTAAATAGACTTTTAAGTCTGAAATTAAAATGTAAATGTAAAATTTATGGCCGGAAACTGGAGCTGTGGCTCTACACCATCTGAAATGTAATTTAACAAAGCACCCACTTTCAGAAAAAGTTCAACGCTTGTCATGTAAGTAGGGCTGAAAACTTCGCTGGAAGCCGCTTTATGCACACGATGCGTACTCAGTGCCATTTTGTTTACGAACGGAGGTATGTTTTCAATTGCTCTAGACTGTATCAGTGACTCACAAAATTTCTTCCTTGCGTTTAAATCGCTCTTAGTCTTGTATTGAATGTTTTTGGATTTCTACTCTTGCAAAGATTTCTCAATTTTGACTTCATCTTTACTCGTTGCTTCCTCGACACCCCCTCCCCCCGAGGGGGGGGAGGGTGGTACTTCCTTATATGGGCCATATAGGTATGTGCAGCCCCAAAGGGTATGGTTTTTCAGCTGTTTTGGTCATAAATAGGGAATCGATTTTAACTGATTTTGGCCATTTTGGTCATAAATAGGGTCTGGTTTTCGCACTCTAGCCTTGATATGGGTATGTTTTTTAAGAAGCAGCCACTTTTTCATCATTATCGAAAAGAAAATAAACAAAAGCCCTTCACAAATTATGTTTACGGTGATTTAAATGGTCTAAACTAGGGAACTTATTATAACACAGGTCTGAAACAGAGTTTTGATTTAAGGGTTAGGTCATAAACAGGGTTTTGAATTTTTGGTCAGGTCGTAAATATGGTAAGGAATATCGCAGATTTTGGTCACAAATAGGGTAAGGGTTTTGGGAAGCGGGCCGCACACCCCCACCCGATTTTTCTGGGAGTACCCCCGGACCTCGACAGGACTCAAATTTGCCAACGTTTGCTCGTTTCTTTACCTGCTTCCTCGTGAAGGTCTACTAATTCTTCCCTTCAGTATTACTTTTGTTTGTAACTTTTTGAAGACAACTGTTAGAACAAGGTCGGTCTAAATGCCGGTCTAGATGGGAAAATCTAGACCGCGGTCAATATCGATTTTAGCCAACCAAATTCTTGAATTTGTTTATTTCCAATCCATTTGAGACAAAGCCATATAATAATAAAAGATTGTACCACGAGCTACAAATATGGTAAGCGTAAGCGTAATTTTGTCGCGCGCAGCTGAGGACGCACGCGCGCGAGCGGTTAATTCGTCGAATCATGGTTTAAAAATGACGGCGTCATTTACTTTCGACTATCGCATTGTAGTGTTGGACTGTCTTCAATTCTCAAATAAAATGAACAGATTAGAAGCTAATCAAGGTCAGCAGTGTCAGTAAAACAGCAGAAGCCTGAAAAGCTGGAAATCTCTTTACCTGTCGTTAACAAACGTAACAAAGGTAAATCAATGATTTCGTTTCATCGAATTCTGCGTAACTTGTAGTTTAATTGCCCATAGGCGAAAGAATCTTTATCATAACAAATATGGCGTCGGGTAAGTAAAGCATTTGACTTTGACCAGCCAAAAACCGTTACTTTGTTATAATTATTAATACAGTGAATGCAAGTAAACCTGATTAAAGGAAAGACCAATGAATAATTTACATGTTTTTAACGCCACTGCTTACAATTGTCGCGTAGCTCTTTCGCCAGTATTTGGTTAATATAGAGTTTGCCTAATGAAATGTCGTATGTTTCGTATTTTCTGATAGATTTGAGGCCAGATTGCCTATTTTTGTGTAACTAACTAGCGTGTACCCGTTAAATCATCAGATGCTTACTTTTCAAATGTTGTTTCGTGGAACTAATTTCAGAGTACATTTAATAGGTAACCGGGAACTCCGAGCACAATTGCAAGTATTTAATTGTACTTTTCTGGAGTTGTGACAAAAACAAATAGGTTATGTGTATTGTTCCTAACTCAGCGATTTCAGGAAATTAACTTCTCCTTTAGGAATTGAAGAATATCGCGAAGAGGAAAGACAAAGAAATAGCGAATGTCGTGAGATATGCTGAGTAAGTAATTTATCGATATTCGTCGTTGTTCTATACCGATCCGGTTCTCTGATGCTAAGAATTTGGAATGGATCGTTGTGCGGTGTGGATAGCTTTGATCATTGGATAACACAATTCGGGTGTTTTGATTGGTTTAGCCCTCGTGGTACATGATTGTATATTTAACACTTAATGACTGGTCCGGAGGGGAACGGTAAATTTTGTTTCTCGAGAATCGCAATGTTTCCCGAGACGAAGTCAAGGGAAACATTGAGATTCGAGGGAAACAAAATTCACTGTTCCTCAAGGGACCAGTCATTAAGTGATTTGTTATATAGAAAATGGGTCAAATGGGTCAAACCGGTGGAAAAAATAATCACTTTATTGACAAATGACGTGCAACACCGGTCAACATTTAGCGGGTAACAGTGAGCTGTTTCCCGTTTGACGTCATAGTTTTCGCAATGTTGCCTACTCATGGCATTTGGCAGGAAACAGTTTCATTGTTAGATGTCATGTAACGATGAACTAGCCAATGAATGGGCGCGCAGTTGCGGGAAAAACGCCAGCTACATGACAAAAGTAATTATACCATGCTCTACAAATATGGTAAGCGTACGGTTAATTTTTGGGGCGTTTTTGTCTTTATTTTATTTTAGTTTTCTCTATTTTGGGGGCGTTTTTAAGTATGAAATGATTGTAGCCAGCTCGGCGCTACACGACTCATTGGCTATCCATGATCTCATATCCAACGCGATCTCATGGAATAACTGTAACATAGCACTAATAAAGAAGGCTTGGATTTTCTTAATACCAGACAGAAGGCATAAATGAAAGCTATATCACGCCAAGTAAAATTTTCTATCGGTCGTGTGCCCAGTAATTTAGACTAACCCTAACCTAACCCTAACCGTAACCCTAACCCCATAAACCCTTCAATAGTTTCAGATAATCGCTCGAGACTTATTACGAACATTATTAACTGATCGAGAAACCTGAATTAAACTCGCCAAAATCGGTCTGATTTTGAAAACAAGATTTCGCGGCTTTCATACGTTTGGCTTAAGAAATATGAACTGCCTTCGAATTGCTTTGTTTAGCAAAGTTTCTTAAGGAAGGACCAAGTTCACAGTAGATTCGAAATCAGGCTTATATGATTATCAATCTTGTTTTTAGTGAAAAACGCCACAGGCAGGAGGGAGGGGGTGACTCTATTGTTTTCCGGTATTGATTCGTGACCGACTCATCGCTACCAGTGTGACGTCACATAGCAACGAGCGAGCGCTTCGAGTAGCCTATTCAGATTACGCCATCGAAGAAGGACAACAGAGGTTAAGAAAGACAAAAAAACAGGCCTAATATCGCTTTTGTTCTCTAACTTAGTGTAGGTGTGTACAGTTTGTTGTTAGTTTTTGTCTCTGTGCATTATCTGTTTTAGTTTTGTGCGCGCGTTATCGTGTATTCTTGCTGAATTTTGTTGCGGGTAAGTGGCGGGACCGCCATCTTGAAAACGGCACGAGATAAGTCAACGTAAAACGTTCGCGTTTTCTCTCTTAAATGTCTTACCAATAGTCTTATCAATAGGAGGTTTTATGCGTTGATAGTATACGTTTAATCCGCGTGTATCTCTGTGTCGATTAAACCAGCCGTTCCTCTCATCAATCCGTTTGAGTGTTGAGATGTTGTTTATTTCTTGATTTCCACCAAAATTTCCCTGCGATGTGATCGGTTTTTGTCTGTTTTAGAGCACTTTTGGTGGTTGTTATCAGGCCTTTAATTGCAATTCTTTGTGTTTCAACTTCGTTTGCCTTTTGTGTTTTAATTGGTGAAATTTGTTGGCGTTAATCGTACAGCAGCTTTGTTGGCTTTTGTTGTGAAGGTTTGTCGGCTTTTTTTCCTGTCTCGTTGCAACTGTTCACTTATTGCTGTCCACTGCAATTGCGGTGTTCAGTGTTGTGATTTCATATTCACAACAAAGTTCAAATTAGAGTTAGCCTGAGTAAGCTGTTTTTGGTTTTCTTTTTGCCACTTACATTTTGGTGTACAATTTTGGTGTAAACATATATAGCATTTAAGTTATGGTAAAATCAATTTTGCTGTATGATTTATCTTTTGTCATAACCTGATAACTTGGCTTATTCTTGAACAATGCCACATCTTGAATGATGCTATAGCCTGTTCCAGGTTCTCAGTCAGTGGGCATGATCGAAAAAAAAGTGGCTGAGCGGGTTCTGGTAGAGAAAGAGACCGAGAGCCTGGAATAGGCTAATGATGCTGCAACTGTCCTGCATTGGCATGTTGTAATGGCTCCTATTTCTTGAGCCTCCTAGAATTTCAAGGCTGCATTGTAGTCTTTTGTAGCCAAATCGATGTGTAATAACATACAACAAAGAAACAGCTTTAAGTGATTTATTCACCCAGTGTTGTACACAATGCAGGCTCCCAAAAATACAGACGGTCCTTGTGCTTAAATTGTTACGAAATCAAATAATCATACAAGGCATCTGATTGACAGAAATCAAACTGGTGATCAAAATAACACGGGCTAGGGCACGTGCAGTATAACGTAACACAATATCTCTACATCTTTTCATCCCTTTAAGTTCTCATCATATTCCAACTAAAAAACAGCCCTCCACTAAATGTCACCAAATAGCTATTGCAGCATAGCACTCCAAATAAATTACAGCAAATACTACGAAATGTGTTAGAATGCTGAAATGCTGTAAAGACAATCAGACATTTATTCTATTTAATTGAATTTTTTAATTTAACAAAGTTTTATTCCTATTAGCTCTTTTTATTTATTCTGCTTTTATAATCATCTCCTGCTCTTCACAGGTCCACATCAGCCTATAGTTTCAATTATGACTATATGTTCCATTTAATCCATCAAATATTTTCGCTTGCACATTTCTCCTTGGACATCTGTTCCTGCCTTTTCGGAATGGATAATGTCCATGGAGTGGACACCGAATGAAGGCTACTTTTCATAAAACCTGCATTACCAAATAAAGGAATGATTGATTGACTGAATCAGTTTCTCCCTCAGACTCCCGAGGCCCATGAGCTTCATTCTCCTCCACTCTGCTTAGCAGCTATGCTCTCATTCTGACCATATATGGTAATACATGTCATGCCTGATCCATTGTTAGTGGTTTTCTTTGTGGTTAGTGTGATAGCAGTCAGTGCTGAAAACCTTGATGTTAGCTCCAGAGAATTTCCCCTCTTTTGCTCTGTTTTATGTCTTCATAGCTCAATGTTCAGTTATCCTTGTGTAAAAATGGTTGAGTTTCACCGCCCTAGCTTTTTCTTCATTATGGTGTTTAAATCAATAAGGTTGGTGACATCTATTTTAGTTGCTGATATAACAGAAAAGTCACATTTTTTTTGACTTCACACCAATTAATTGAAACTACCGTAAATTTGGGATCTCAAATTAATTCCAAATTGAACTTGTCAATTGATTTGTACTGACAATCAAGCTGTGGTAAGCCTTTGTATGACTCTGTCCCTTTAAAGGAAATATCTTGGGCTGTCATAATCAGTGGGAGTTTAACTAGAGGTGTGGAAAAGTGCTTAAGGGGGTGCAAAAATGAAGCAGGAACTTGTAAATTTGACAGCATGATTAAACATGAAACAAATCGTAGCTCTCTTATGCATGTCTTGACAGATGATAAAGACATTTTTAAAAATCTAAACTAAGGTGAGTTAAAAACTTTATGGGAGGGGGGGGGGTGGGGCATTAGCCTTCAAAGGGAAAATGTTCATCAGAATCCCTAAGTGCTGCCCAGTGTGGCATTCTGGAAGGAAATTTGTGCATTATGATATGTTCCTTCCAGTGACATTCCCTGCAAAAAAACAAGAAGTGTCTTTAATAACCTTTTTTCAGTGGGCTACAACTTTTAGATGAATAAATGGGGACTATTAGCTGATTATGACCTCGCAAATCAATAGATTCTGATGGATCTATTGGATTAACAGCATTTATCATTTTTTAAAATATCGAATTCCAAACTAAAATCAGGGAAAAGTTTGTCACAAATTTTAGGCGGCCGGCCAGGAACAAAGCTGAGTTTTTAATGTAACACAACTATGTATAATCAAGAGAAAATATGGTGTTTTGGTATAATATTTGGGGCAGACCTAGCATATAAAAGAAAACTAAGGCTCCTCTTTCTCAAATAAAATCAAAATAAAATAGAACCGAATCACTGATCAAGCCATAACTATTAACCAAATTACGGATATTGCTCTAAATGTAAACTGTAGTACGACAAAGGTGAAAACTTACCTAATCTGGCTATCTGAAACATGGCTGTTCTTTCCACACAGCCATTCTTTGTACTTTGAAGGGATTGATGAGACGAACCACGAGCACTGAAGAACTGAAATTCCACATACAAGAAGCCAAGTATACCCTCTGTCGAACCTCCTATTCTTGGGTCAAAAGGGCTCTGCTTCGCTATGCGGTGGCCCTCGAAAGGTCAACCAGCTAACAGTTTTGCTCCACAAATTGGCTTCAAAACAGAAAGTTCTCGATCAAATTATCTACCTCTTGATAATTTTGGCCACCAAAAAGTACCACATAAAGATTCCTCAATGTAATATAAACCACATATTAACGAACTTAAGAAAATGGGGCAGAATATCGGAGCGAAATTCCGCATTTTTATCAACCTCTTGTACTTCACCCATTGGGGGCCATTTTGAATTTCATCCAAGCGAAACGTGACGTCACACTGGCAGTGATGATTTAACCGATGTTTTGCTTGGAGACGCCCCCTCCCTCCTGGACACAGAGACCGAAAACAGTTGGAAAACTTGAGAGAGGAATTAAGGTCAAAAGAAAAGGTGAGGTAGATACTATTCAAATTCGTTGGATCACGTTTCCTTAAACAGGAACATTGTTGAGATAGACAAGGCGAGCAGTATTGATTATTTTCTCAAAGATTAAGGGGGATTTGGTTCGATATCAGTAAATAAGATGTTCCGCGAGGCCGGAATTCTTTCACTTCCCGCATCACCAAGAAACCTCTCCAAACAAAATAACAATTTCCTTCCCAGAAACATTATCATAACAAGGGAGACTCGATAAGTCGTAGCCAGTAGGTCTCTAGTAGGTACGAGGCACTAGGTCATGTTTCCACACCACAGATTGTATATTTCGAGATATTTTCTCAAGCTGCAGTCATAAAACGCATCATATCATCATATTGACTTCATACAATAATTGTTTCCCTGCAGGTGTCGGAGCAAAATGCTCAATTACAACTGTAAGTGGTAATCATCTTATATTTAAACGTTTATCATTTTAACAAAAGAACCATATTCTTCCATCCTCAATACTCTTATAGACCATACAAATAAAAAATAAAATGCTTAAAAGTCAGTTGCAACTAGAGCCGAAAGCGAGTGGTTTCGATGGAGCTTGTAGTTTCCCTTGATTAGAACGTTGCTAAAAACAATTGTTGTATGAGAATAAAAATACTTTGCGCGCTCGTTATATAAGTTGGTATACATCTCTCACGAGCTCTTCAAAAAAAAAAAGCCACGTGGGGTTTTTAATTGTAACTGTTATTATTCTTTTCTTGTGGTAGGGGAATTTATGAGGGCAGCACAGAAGTGACAAATATGAGTTCCTTGAAACAATTTGCTACTGTTTGACTTTGGTATTGTAGCCACTGATAGTTTGAAAAAAAATATAGCACATAGTCACCCAATGTTGGGTGTAGAAGGAAGCCATATGGAAATTAATGTTTAGCTGACAGTAGATCGTGGAGATGTTTCAATACGGTGGCTTCAAAGTACGGTGGCTTCAAAAGGACATGCACTTTTCTCTCTTTTTTTTTTTTCACTTGCAACTTAGCTGCTACTTTCTTGCGACTTAGCTGCGACTTTCTTGCGACTTGCTACTTTCTTGCGACTTAGCTGCGACGTTCCTGCTACTTTCTTGCGATTTAGCTGTGACTTTCTTGCGACTTAGCTGCGACTTGCTACTTTCTTGCGACTTAGCTGCGACTTTCTTGCTACTTTCTTGCGACTTAGCTGCTTGGCTACCTAGCTGGGCCACGTGAGACGGCAGGCCAGGTTGCATTGCCGAGAAACACCACCTCATTCAAATTACTTCGACGCCGACATCTTGTACATCCCAACCGTCTGAGTATTCTTTTCAATTGTCGTAACGAGATCCCGATACCATGTACACTTACGAGAAATGATGCGATTTCTGGTGCAGTAAGCCCGAGATTAAAATAGTTCTCGATTATCTCGCATTACTGCATTCTTTCTTATTGCAGGAGAGTAATATGGAACCATTGCCAGCGACGTAGAGCACACCAAAATGAAAGTGAAACCGCGAAAAACTTCATAGCTATACTGTAAAGCCAAGGCAAAACAGACTACCGATTATTGATAGGAGTCCACGTTGTTTTCAAATAAAACAACCTGGCCTACCGACGCAAGCTGCCTAGCGAGGTAGCCAGGCAGCTAAGTCGCAAGAAAGTAACAGGAAAGTCGTAGCTAAGTCGTAAGAAAGTAGCAAGTCGCAGTTAAGTCGCAAGAAAGTAGCAAGAAAGTCGCAGCTAAGTTGCAAGAAAGCAGCAAATCGCAAGAAAGTCGCAAGAAGGTAGCAGGAAAGTCGCAAGAAAGTAGCAGCTAAGTCGCAAGAAAGTAGCAAGTCGCAAGAAAGTCGCAAGAAAGTAGCAGAAAAGTCGCAACTAAGTCGCAAGAAATGAGCAAGTCGCAAGAAAGTCGCAGCTAAGTCGCAAGTGAAAAAAAGAGAGAGAAAAGTGTATGTCCCTTTGAACGCCACCGTAAAATATAAATTGTCATAGGTTCAACATTTCTAATTTGTACGAAAGACATGAAAAAGTGTCAAAATACCTGCTCAACCTCCGTTAACTGTTCTTCTGGAGAATCCATACAATCTGGCCTGCCGTCTCACGTGGCCCAGCTACATCGTGGACAAAAGTCCTTGGGACACTTATGTAATGTAACGGATTATCTGTGTTTTAGAACTGAAGTATGAAGAAAACGCTGCTATATCCTTTATAAATGGATTGCTGTCCCCCGTCCCCACCCAACACAAGGTTGAAAATCAGTTGAAATTGCACGTAGCAGTTTTCAACATTGTATGGGGGGTGGGGGGCGAGGTTAGGCAGGTGAAGTTGTATTCGCGCCTGGCGTGTACGCAAAAGCGCCAAAAGTGAACTTTTGTCCCAAGACTTTTGTCCATGATCTTTTTGCGGTCACCGAGACTTGGCTGAGTGCGGACGATGCAGCTGTACGGGCGGAGTTGTGCCCCGACGGGTACAAGTTTATAGATCACCCCCGTCTTGGGCGTCGTGGCGGCGGAACGGGTCTAGTATATCGAGATTCATTGGTGTTAAGAAAATTGACGCGGATGAAAAGGAATCATTCGAATTCTCTGAGTGGACTGTGACGTCATCATCTTCGCACAATCTCCGCGTTGTTATCATCTACCGTCCGCCATACTCTGATGAACATAAAGTGTCAACCAATGTTTTCTTCACCGAGTTTTCGACTTATCTTGAATCCATTCTTCTGTCTAAGGAACAGCTACTGATTACCGGTGACTTTAACATCCATGTTGATGCTGTTGATGATCCTGACTCTCTCAAACTGTCGGATCTCTTGGAGTCTGTTGGTCTACGGCAACGCGTCTCCCAGCCAACTCATGTTGATGGACACACACTAGATCTTATTATCACCCGATGGTCTGACCAAATCATTCAGGATTCACCACAAACTGATCGTTTCATATCAGACCATGCATCACTTCTTTGCAAGCTACTTCAAGATAAACCAGCTGTGACAACTAAGAAGGTCACTTACAGGAGGCTCAAATCAGTGGACCTGGATTCACTCAAAGCTGACTTAGCTGCCTCTGGATTATGCCAAGAACAATCCGATGAGTTAACTAATGTCACCCCGGAGGGAGTTGATGCGCTTTTACGTAACTATAGCAAAACTCTGTCCAGAATGACCAATTGTCATGCGCCATTAAAAACAAAGACCTTGAGGGCTAGGCCGAGGGTACCTTGGTACAACGCTGACATAGATGCCGCTAAACGAATACGTCGGAAAGCTGAGCGAAGATGGAGAAAAACTAAATCGCTGTTAGACCTGATTATCTTTAAGTCTAAGAAAAATCACGTGACTCATCTCATGAATCAAGCTAGACGGGCGTTTTATACCAACTTTATCGATGAGAACAGTGCCGATCAAGGAAGGCTATTTAGAGCTACCAAGAAACTCCTTTTCAGAAAGGATGAATTATCTTTTCCTGACTATCATGACAAAACGGCCCTAGCCAATGACATCAACGGCTTTTTCGTTCGTAAGATCACCAGAATTCGTTTAGACATCGATGCCACTGTTGTGGATGATGGAGTACCCACTCCACCTGAAGTAGAAGTCGTTCCAACATGTTTATCTTTAAGCGCCTTCCACCCTCTTACTGAGAATGATGTATGGGCGTTAATCCAGACGTCAGCTAAGAAGTCTTGTCTAACGGACCCCATACCAACATCACTGGTCGTCGGTTGTCTTGATGTGCTCCTCCCCGTCATCACGCGCATAGTTAACTCATCGTTGTTCTCAGGCTACTTTCCTGGTGAATGGAAGGAAGCTCTTGTCAACCCCCTCCTAAAGAAGACTGGCCTTGATTCGGTGTTTAAAAACCTTCGACCTGTGAGTAATCTTCAATTCCTATCAAAATTGATAGAACGCGCTGTATTTGACCAGACGTACAACCACATGATGGATCTTGGCCTGTATCCTCCACTCCAGTCTGCATATCGTAAATGCCATAGTACCGAGACTGCGCTCCTAAAAGTCCAGAATGATATACTAATGAATATGAACCGCCAGCACGTGACACTTCTAGTTCTTCTAGATCTCAGTGCGACTTTCGACACGGTGGACCACAAAATCTTACTTCATCGTCTACAGTCGAGTTTTGGTATCACAGGAACGGCTCTGAAGTGGTTTAAATCTTACCGTTCTGACCGATCGCAAAGCGTCTTTTTAGACGGCTGTCTCTCTGAGAGTTCCAAGCTGCCACATGGGGTTCCTCAAGGCTCATGTCTGGGACCCCTGCTATTTACGATCTATTCTAGCAAGCTATTTGAGGTGATAAAGGATCATCTACCTGTTTCACATGCGTATGCAGATGACACGCAACTCTACTTGTCCTTCAAGCCCGACACCACATCAAGTCAATCTGATGCAATCGAAGCAATGGAACTCTGCATAAAGGCAATCAGAGCGTGGATGATTACTGACAAGTTAAAGCTAAATGACGACAAAACCGAATTCTTAATAATTGGTACACGACAACAGCTTAGCAAGGTGGACATCGAGAAGTTATCGGTGGGTGACGTGAGTGTTGCCCCTGTTGCTGTTGCAAGAAACCTCGGAACCTGGTTTGATTCCAACCAAAGTCTAGTGACACACATTACGAAGACATGTAAAGCTGCTTTTTATCATCTGCATAACATTAGACGTATTAGGAAGTTTCTTACGGTTGAGTCTACCAAGGTGCTAGTGCATGCCTTCATAATGGGACGCATTGATTACTGCAACAGTCTTCTCATGGTTTACCGACCACTCATATTAATAAGCTACAATGTGTGCAAAACGCAGCTGCCAGGCTAATTTGCTCGACTCCGCGTTTTAGTCGCATTACTCCTGTATTATATTCTTTACATTGGTTACCTGTCAGATTCAGAATTGTTTATAAGATTTTAATAATTACTTTTAAGGCCATACATGGTCAGGCACCGGACTATATTTGTAATCTTATTCGTGTTAAAAATCCCTCCCGGTATGGTCTACGCTCTAATTCTCAAGTTTTATTAGTACCACCATCCACGAAAACGAAGAAAACACTTGGTGACAGGGCATTTACTGCTGCTGCACCATCACTTTGGAACAAATTGCCGTGTGCAATAACAGAGGAGGACAATTTTAACCATTTTAAGTCCAAACTGAAGACATTTTCATTTAGAAAAGCGTTTGAATAGCTCTTGATGTTTTATATACATTTTTACTAGATCCCTTGTTTTTAATATTTTAATTTTTAGCTCGTTACCTTAGCCTAATGTACATAATTATTGTAAATAATTAGTTTTTAATTAATCACACTATTCATAGCATATCGTTTAATTTATATTACTCATATGGTTTGTTAGGCGCATTTGATCATATTTACATGTTAATTTGCGCCTTAGAAATATTAAATATTATTATTTATTATTATTATTAGGTAGCCAGGCAGCTAAGTCGCAAGAAAGTAGCAAGGAAGTCGTAGCTAAGTCACAAGAAAGTAGCAGGAAAGTCGCAGCTAAGTCGCAAGAAAGTAGTAGCTAAGTCGCAAGAAAGTAGCAAGTCGCAGCTAAGTCGCAAGAAAGTAACAGGTAAGTCGCAAGAAAGTAGCAGGAAAGTCGCAGCTAAGTCGCAAGAAAGTAGCAAGGAAGTCGTAGCTAAGTCACAAGAAAGTAGCAAGGAAGTCGCAGCTAAGTCGCAAGAAAGTAGTAGCTAAGTCGCAAGAAAGTAGCAAGTCGCAGCTAAGTCGCAAGAAGGTAACAGGTAAGTCGCAAGAAAGTAGCAGGAAAGTCGCAGCTAAGTCACAAGAAAGTAGTAAGTCGCAAGAAAGTAGCAGAAAAGTCGCAGCTAAGTCGCAAGGAAGTAGCAAGTCGCAAGAAAGTCGCAAGAAAGTAGCAGGAAAGTCGCAAGAAAGTAGCAGCTAAGTCGCAAGAAAGTAGCAAGTCACAAGAAAGTCGCAGTTAAGTAGCAAGAAAGTAGCAGCCAAGTCGCGAGTGAAAAAAAAGAGAGAGAAAAGTGTATGTCCCTTTGAAGCCACCGTAGTTTCAGGCTGAAATTTTGGCCATTAATTTTATTTTGCAAGTTTGTGGACCTAAATTAAGAAGAGATCCACGAACGTATAACGTGAAAAAAAAAATTTGAACGAGACCAGTTTTTATAAAGTTGCCCTCTTTTAAAATACAATTTGCTCAGAAATTAGAAATTCTATCTCTGACTACGCCAATCGAAAAGAATAAACTAATTGCACGAACTAAAAGCAGATACAGTGGAACCCCGCTCTACGGACACCCGCTTAATACGGACACCCCGATATTACGGACAGTTTCGTTTTCCCCGACGAAAAGCTTATATATTTGTTCTAAAATTAACCCGCCTATTACGGACACCCGTTAATACGGACAACGGACACTTTTCTGTGTCCCGAGCGACAAACTCTTATACATCGTCAACCCCGCTTTACGGACACTGTTTGTATCTGTGCATTGTCTATTGACATTGTCATGATTATGCGGTAATTAGAGATTTTGTACCCTGGTCAAATTATGACAGATTTCGGCGGGTTAATACAATTTTATTACTAAATGAAACAGTGGCAAAATAGCATGACGCATTTGACCAGTTCTTTCTTCCGGTGCATTACCCAGTCTGCTGTCCTTATATAAAGTTTTCTGCCTGATACGCTTACACAAAAGTTTCACTTTCTTGGTCTTTTGCTACACTCCTTGCTTGTAGCCTTCTTCCTCTTTGACGTCTTATGCTTGCCACTATCACCATCGGCCTCCGTTCGTATTGCTGGGTTGTTGCCAACGTCTATTAATTGTTCAAGTAAATCCACGTGCTTCCTAGGACCGTCAAAAATATAAACACACGGTATTTCCATACCAAGACCTCCACCCTGATTAACTGCTTTTCCACATACTTCAACTGATCCTCGATTAGTAGGCTTTGAAATAAAATGGGTGACTATACCAGTGCGGTTTTTGGTGTTTGCGAGGTGATATGGAATGTGGCCGATAACTCGACTTTCAGTTAACACGGCGACCGCGTTTTTGTCCTCACCATTTCCCGGCTCTGGTTTGCAAAGGCAAAATTTCACCGAGAGTGATACAGTTAATGATTTGTAATTTACAGTACAATTAAAACGTTTTTTTTCCGTACAAGTGTCGGCCTTAGTGTTTGTATCGATAAAACACGTGTCCCTTACTTTTTCCCGAGGACCCCGGTTAATACGGACATTTTGGCATGTCCCCTTGGTGTCCGTGTTAACGGGGTTCCAATGTATAAGAAACAAAGAGATATTGTTTAAACTCAATAAAGGGAAATTTATTTTCTTCTTTTCAGTGAAATAAAAAGTCTTAGAGAATAAGTGAGTAATATTTCAATATCTTCTTCTTTACGCGTTTCTTATGGAGATGATTTCAATTTTGTAACCTGCAGGATATTGTTAGCTTTTTAAGCGATGTTTGCAACAAATTTCCGTAAGTTCGAAACTTAACAGACCGTAAAAGGGACTGAAAAAAGCTACGAGTACCAATTACGATAGTTTTTTTATTATTATTATTAAAATTTACAACGCATGTACGCTTTACAGGCTAAAAGCGCACACTCTCAATATTATATGTACCGGTCCTAAATGTAGCAAAAGTGCCCATACAAGCCTCAATAAACGGGCTAATACCGTATCAAGCAATAATGGTCAATGCACCAGTTCTTACTAAAGCAATAAGAGGTTTTGCTAAAAGGATGCCATTATGTCTTAAAAATAACTTGAAAACTAACTACATTGGAACTGATAAACAGCACTTTATGTCGTGTAAATCATTTTCCTTACGCTTCAAAATTTCATTCATCCATTACAAAGAGTCTTTCTCTGCCAATTAGTTATTCTTTTCTCGTTGATGATGCTCGTGTTTTATCAGCTTTATCACTGTGTTCCCCTCACGCATGCTCGCGGGATTGCTTCAATACAGAATCGATTTCTTTTCCAAAAAATAGTTAAACTTCTACACTAATCCTTTCTTGATTATGTTCTGCTGCAGATGGCTCAGCAAAGCTTTCACTTAACAAGGTAATTGTTGAACCTCTTACATTGAATTGAGTTTCCATATTGTATGGTTACATGGCTAACAGCCATCTAGTCTTTGTTTATGATTACTATTTTATGGGCTTATCATTATCAGAGTAAGTAAAAAAAATCGAGAAAGTTGTATTCAAAATGAATGAATAAACATCTAAATCAATAAATGAATAAACAAGTTAATAAACGTAGGTGGCTGGCAAAGTCTCCAGCACTTTCCAAGAGTAATACTTTGACGGATCAGTACTATCACTCGTTACCAAGTGATGCTAAATAACTGTTGGAAAGTACTGGAAACTATTTATACTCGCCTTATTAAACAAATAAAGAAGCCTAAGCCGTGTATTACACTGTGATAAAACTCGACGGGCATTTAAGAACACGAGGGAAATGTAGAAAACACGAGCCGCGGGCTCGTGTTTTCTACATTTCTCGAGTGTTCTCAAATGTCCAGAGTGTTTTATCACAGTGCAATACACGGCTTAGAATTCTTCATTTGCTTTATGATATAGAGGTAATGTGGCGAAAAACAAAATAAAACACGCTTTTTCTATGTTTTATACTCTGATAAAACATGGGTTTTCGCCCAATCAGAGCGCGCGCAGGGTCCTATCTATGTTAAAATAAATAATAAACAGCAGTTGAACTACGGAAATCCCGCGAGTGACGTGCGTGATTCGCCCGGCTAGAACCCAGTCCTAAAACTATTGTGAGCCTCCTTAACCTAGCTACTAGAGGTTTCACGTTGACGTTATTATGATAATGATTTTGATTCTCGACTTCTTTTATAAAATACTGAGGTCGAGAGTATATTCTGTGAAATGTTTATAAGTTGCATTGCTTTAAGTAATTTTGGTTTTTGCTGCTTTTCAGAGAGTTTTCATTAATGAAAACAAAGACAAGGTAGGGTCTTTACTGTTTGATTCTTCATGGAAGTTATTTTAACTAAATAGACAATTACAGAATGGACAAGGGAAACCTGACTTAAGCGTAGCTAAAGATATTGTGAAAAATTGAGTTACCTGTAGTGCAATACTATTAGGTCAGGGCGTTCACAGACAAAGGAGCGATTTTACTTAAATTGCTTTAATAACAATTTGAAGTTTTAACTCTTTGTATTATTTCGCACTTCTCAATATATCCTTTTTATAAATGACTGCCAATTGAAAGTTCTTTTGTGTGCATTTAAAGTAGCCTCACTAACTTCGTTTGCGAGTTAAAATTCTTTTGAATTATCAATTTAAAGACAAGGTTAGTTAGGATGATTGGGATACTTACAAAAGAATTTCAATTGGCAGCCAATTATGAAAAGCGTCTATAGCCAAACGCTTAAAAATTTTGCTAAACCCGTCATTTTTGTAAACGATACATTTGAGATTTAATCCGTTTCTGTAGTTTTTCATATCAAACTTTGATGGGAAAGAGAAAAAGCTTAGAATACGGCAAGGCCTTCGATATCGAGACGACAGTATTGAAACTAGATAGATTAAAACAATTTATTCGCTGCAATAAATGTAATGCGAAATCTTTGTCACTTCACTTCCCACAACAGAATCTTCGTTTTTCATCCCTCTTTTTAACTTTTTCCTATTCTGAAAATTCCTCTCTTTTGCCTACTGGCCTATCAGAATGTTTTACACGGGATGAGTTTCACCTTTTCATTATTTTATTTTTAAACAAATGACTGACTGAGATTAGAACAATTTATTCATTCAGGGAAATCTCTTAATTCTTCAGTCTCAATTTGTGATTATTTCCTGTTTCAAATACAGTCTTAGTGAAGCATAGATGTTTTTCGCATGCACGACTTTAGCTAAATGCGGAATGGATTCTTCTGCATTACCATAGAAAAGTTATGATGATCAAACTTCATGTTTTTCCTTCAGATGGCTGAGCTGAAAGCCGCCCTAGGAAGGTAAATTTCAATCCTCTTATTATCAATTTCATTTAACGTATCATGGTAGGTGGATTGACAGTGTTTGGAAATCGCGCTCTTACGCTGGCGCTTTGAAAGAAAACCCCCTCAACCTATACATTTTCTGTAAGCTTAATAGTTATAGAATACAATTATATCTTTGAAGTTTTCTAAAAAGGTATTGTCGCAGTGATATTAAAAGAAATACCCAGAAACACTGTTTTGCTTAAACTGGTTCGCTTTCGCGCGTGAGTTATCTTAGCGACACGATTTACATCGGAAATGTTTTCTCACACATCACCCTCAAAAAGGGTGTTTACGATTTTCCAGATGTGGTTTGGGTTTTTTCTACACCCTCCTAAACTTTGATATTTTCAATGCGGACGCTTCCTTCTACTAAAGAGGCCATAACTTTGAAACGGAAGCGAAATTAAACAAAGCCCGACACCCTTTTCCGAAGTAGGTATCCTGGAACATACTTGCCGATTTTCAGCCAATTCCGTCGGAAGACGCCCGTAAACGAACTAAAAATGTTCATCATTATATGCAGTTTTATTTTTATCGAGAAAAAGACGAAAAACCTTTTATGAAATTGGTATGAATAGGTGTTAAAAATCCCTTCCGCAATGACAGATGTCGACATGGGTCAGTTCACCACGACAATGAGTTATGATAACTTGGGGGCGAGTACAAGATGGCGGAATAGACGTGTTTTTTGAAGCTCCGTCAGCAGTGGCCGTAAAACCTTTATTGCAGCCTATGTCCGCTAACTTATTTAAGAGAAAGGTTCGGTCACCATCTGCAGACGTTTATGCCAACATACCTGAAGAAAAAAGGACGCGAGACCACACTGAGTCAGAATATAGTGAAAGGCAAGACGAAGCGTTGGACCGACCACGTGCAATGACGGCAGAGATTGCCACAAAGATGGACTTAGTACTGTCCAAATTGGATAATATAGAAAGCAGGCTGAACAGTGTATGCTCGTCAGTAGCCAACATCGAAGAAGCGTTAACCAACCTTGAAAAAGATGTTGCGGACCTGAAAGTTAAAACTGAAGGCAACGAAACAGACGTAAATCAGCTCAAAGAAAGGGTGGATTTTAACGAGGGAGATATTGCGGAGGCGAAGCGTGATGCGGCGGCTGTAAAACTAGAAGCAGAGAAACTTAAAATGAACCTGCTGTACTTTGAAACTTACAATAGGAGAGAAAATTTAAAGTTCTTCGGAATAGAGGAAAATACAAGTAACGTCGCCGAAGACACCGGAGACGCGAATATGGATGGTTCGCCGCATATGACCGAAGACACGAAGCAAGTCATGTACAACTTTCTGGAGCAAGAGTTGAAGATCAGCAACGCTAGAGACAGGATAGAGCTCCAAAGGATCCACCGTCTGGGTAAGCCAAATGATAAAGGTCCTAGACCAATTATTGCTAGATTTCTGCGCTATACTGATAGAGAAGAAGTTATGTCACAAGCCCGCAAGCATCTGAAGGGAAAAGATTTCTCCGTCTTCGATGATATTCCAAAGGAACTTTATGACTTAAGGAAAAAACAGCGAGATAAACTTAAAGATGCAAGGAAGAAGGGTCACACAGCGTTTTTCAGTAAGAAATATCCGGACAGATTATATATTGATGGAAAATTTATTTCTCAAGACGAGCCTTTCGCTTAATTTTCAAATTTACATATGTAGATTTTGGACAGGTTATTATTTTTTTTTTTTTGCATGCCTTTTCTCACCTAATACTTGCCACTTAAATTTCTACTAAACACAAGCTCGATAAGCTGCAAAAACAAGACGAATTAATTACATCCTTAGCCGCCACAAAAGGAGCGGAACATCAAACACGCTATTTACCGATGGTGTGAAACTGCCCAAACAAAAACTTCGATGCACTGGGTAGGTAAGCAGTCAATATTCGTTCTTAGATTTTTGTTTTGTAATTATGTGTTAGGTTGTCCAAGCTTTATACTTGTTATAGTCGCTCTGTATGAGCGTGTCTTGTGGTTAGCTTTTAGATCAGTATTTGCTTCCAATGTTTGGAAGCTCCCATTTATATACAGAATTAGCTTGTTCAAGGATTATTATAGAAAACCGTTAATTTCAAGCACCCGCATTATCTTCAACATGGTTGTGACACTTCAGCTGCTCCCAGGAATAATTTTTATCTCTAGACACTTTGAGGATGCATGGATCTTAAAATATGTTCTCTTAATGTAAGAGGCTTGGGAGACATGCTAAAGAGAAGGGAAATGTTCTCTTGGCTCAGGGCAAAAAACAGCTCTATTTATTTTTTACAAGAAGTCCATTGCTGCGAGAGCACGTCCACTATGTGGTCGGCAGAATGGGGGTACAAATCCTTTTTTAGTTGCTGTACGGGCGCTAAGGCAGGAGTTGCAATTCTATTCAATAATACATTCGATTTCGAAATGAAACGAGTGTACTGTGATCCTAATGGACGATTCGTTATTTGTGACATCCAAACCAACCAAAAGTATATAACGCTGGCCACCATTTACGCTCCCAACGACGATGACGCGGCTTTTTTCGAAGGCTTCTTCGAGCATTTATCAGATTTTCAATGTGAAGAAGTAATTATTGGTGGCGATTTCAACTTAGTGCTTAATTTAGATAAAGACAAGAAAGGTGGCGTCGCAAGAACACACAATAATTCAGTTAGGATCGTTCAGGAATTTATGGAAAACTTAGACTTAATTGATGCTTGGAGAGTGCTACATCCCGATTCCCTAAGATATACTTGGCGCCGACGGAAACCCGAAATTCAATGCCGACTAGACTTCTTCCTTGTTAGCCAAAGCTTAATGTGTAATGTCATGCGCGCCGATATTTTGACAGGATACAAAACAGACCACTCAATGATCGATATCAGTATAGCTGTTCATTCGAATCCAAGAGGACCAGGCTTTTGGAAACTTAATACTTCTTTCTTGAACGAAATTGAATACGTTAACCAAATAAAATCAACAATCCAAGCTGTTAAAGAAGAATATCAAAATGATGACACTGTGAACCACGCATTATTGTGGGAGATGATAAAAATGAAAATCCGAGAACAATCATTAAAATATGCAGCTGCCAAAAAAGCTAAAATTTTAAAACGGGAAGAAGAGCTAGAAAAAGCAATTAACAACTTGCAAATATATATGGAAACAACAAGCGACGAGGAAAATGCAAAACAAGTTGGGGCTCAGGAATTAGAAAGAAAAAAGGCAGAATTGGAGAATATAATTGAGTACCGCACCAAAGGTGCAATCTTAAGATCGAAATGTAGATGGTATAATGAGGGAGAAAGAAATACAAAATACTTTTTACACATGGAAAAAAGGCACTACAAACAGGGAGTAATAAGTCAGCTAAAAATTAATGATGATGAAACAGTAAACACTGACAAAGAAATTCTAAATCAGTGTGAATCCTTTTACAGAAATCTATATAGCTCTCATATGAATATCAACGACATTTATGTTAATGACATGTTTTTCGACGAGAATAATACTAAGGTACTGAACCCAGACGAGCAAATGTCATGCGAAGGCCTACTGACCAAAGAGGAATGTTTACAAGCCTTAAAAAATACAGAAACAAATAAAACACCAGGCTCAGACGGAATACCTGCCGAATTTTATAAAGTTTTCTGGAACGATTTGTCGGACTTACTTGTTAATTCGATTAATTTTGCATATCAAACAGGTCAATTTTCGGTAACCCAGAGACGCGGAATCATTAAATTAATCCCCAAAAAAGATGCAGAACCATACTTTATTAAGAACTGGAGACCAATAACTCTTTTGAACTGCGACTACAAAATCGCGACCAAAGCTATTGCAAACAGACTAAAAAAAGTTCTACCGAACCTTGTAGATAATGATCAAACTGGATTTCTTAAAGATAGGTTTATCGGGGAGAATATTAGACTCATTGACAGTATAATTCATTACGCAACGGCTAACAAAGCCCCTGGTCTTTTACTTTTTCTTGACTTCGAAAAAGCATTTGATACAGTAGAGTGGCCTTTCATTCAAAAAACATTTAAATATTACAACTTTGGACAATCACTAATCAACTGGATTAAACTATGCTACCATAACACAGAAAGCTGCATCCTCAATAACGGATGGGCCAGCCCCCTTTCTCCGTATCTTTTTATTCTTTGTGTTGAGGTTCTAGCGGATGCAATTAGGAAAAACCAAAATGTCAAAGGCATCTTTGTGAATGGAAATGAAATAAAAATTAGTCAGTATGCAGATGACACCACTTTAATACTCGATGGTTCCAAGGAATCTCTTACATCTTCTCTGCATATATTGGATAATTTTCAACGGATATCTGGCCTTAAATTAAATAACAAAAAGACGGAAGCCCTTTGGATCGGTGCTAATGCCGAAAAAGAAGACAAATTATGCCCAGAAAGAGACCTAAAATGGGTTAAAGGAAAGACCAAAGCTCTTGGAGTATGGTTCTCGACTAATCCTGACCTAACAGTAGAGCTGAACTACAACGAAAAATTGATAAAAATAAAAAATAGCCTAAGCTGTTGGGAGTGTCGTCGACTTACCCTTTTTGGCAAAATTACTGTTCTAAAAAGTTTAATCGCGTCCCAACTTGTATACATTTTGTCTCCCCTCACGACTAATCACAGCGTCTTAAGGGAAATCAATAGGCTCTTCTATGATTTCTTATGGAACGGCAAAGGCGACAAAATTAAGAGGGAAGTAATGATTAATGACTATGAAAAAGGCGGCTTAAAAATGATTGATATTAAATCCTTCAATAAAGGATTGAAAACTACCTGGGTCAAAAAATATACTGATGTAAACAATCACGGAAAATGGAAACTTTTTTTTGACCTAGAACTCCGGAACTACGGTGGCAGAGCCTTGTTCAGCGGCAACCTTAGCAAAAAAGACCTGTCAAAGTATGTCAATTTATCCTATCCATTTATTGTGGAAATCTTAAATATCTGGACTGAAATCACTTACGAGAATAATACAGACCATTTTCGCTCTCAGAGCCTTTGGCACAACTCCCTTATAAGAATTGATAACAGACCAATCTTCTACAAAAAATGGCAGCAAAAAGGGATTAACAGGGTTTCGCATTTGATGAAAGATTCAGACACCTTCCTATCCTTTTCTGAATTCAAAGATCGGTATGGTATCACTGAAACAAATTATCTTGCTTTTTATGGGCTGTTATCCGCTTTAAAAAAAATCAAAGTACCTTTACACAATAATACAAATATACAATACGAAAGCTTTTATACGAAATTTATGAAAGCAAGTA
Organism: Orbicella franksi; assembly: GCF_964199315.1. Classification (NCBI taxonomy): domain Eukaryota; kingdom Metazoa; phylum Cnidaria; class Anthozoa; order Scleractinia; family Merulinidae; genus Orbicella; species Orbicella franksi. The sequence goes on from NC_138159.1 coordinate 10,862,917, forward strand.
AACCAAGCAGACAGGCCTATAAAAAAATAATTGGTCTTAAACAAAGGTGTCCAACCAAGAGTCAAGAAAAATGGGCTACGGATTGTGCCTTTGAAGCCCATGAACCAATAGACTGGAGTGCGGCGTACCAGCTATCTTTTCAGTGTACAAAATCTATAAAACTAATTGTATTTCAATTCAAATTGCTGCATAGACGACTGACGACTAATGATTTTCTTAAAAAAGTAGGAATAAAAGATAACGATCTCTGCAGTTTCTGCAAAACTGAGAAGGAAAGCCTAATTCATCTTTTCTGGTCCTGTAGAGTTGTCCCTACCTTCTGGCAAAACTTTAAGGAGTTTCTTGTAAGCCAAAATCTTGCGTTGAGAACATACAACCTTTCTTTAAATATAGTCTTAGGCCTAAGGCCAGACAAATCAAAGAATAAACAGAAACTTAATTTTAATTTTCTTGTGGCGAGATATTATATATGGTCGTGTAGGACACGCAACTTGCCCCCTGAAATGAAACATTTCTCTGTCTTTCTGGCATGTTACAACAGCCTCAAAACTGGAGCAGCGTCAAATGATAATCTTTAGAAATCTAAGTGGGTGATAATAATAATTAAACGTATTTACCAACAAGCAACTGTATAAAAAAAAAAAAATGAAGAAAACCCTAAGGCTAACACTGTGCACGGATATTATTGTACTGTAGGTCAACCAGTATTGTAAGTAACGTGTATTGTATGTAAGTAGTAAGTAGTCTTTTTAATTAATTAATTAATTAATTGATTAATACAATGTAACTTATTGTAGTGTAAGTAATGTAAGTAATTGTATTGTTAGTAATTATCCAGTAAGTGATGTAGGTAATTGTCCCATAAGTAATGTAAGTAGTTGAACTGTAAGTTGTTTTTTTCCCTGTGTTTTGCAATAAAAAAAAAAAAAAAAAAGAGTTATGACAACTTGAAATAAGCAGACAACTACAATTCTGGCGCGGAAACCCATCGCAGTGAAATCGTCCGAGAAGCTGCCGTGATTTCGTCGGCGGCATTGGTATTATGTTGCTTAAGTTTAGGCTTCTTCGTTCTCCAGACATTTTTGAAACCATGCCTCTTGAAGCCAAAAAGAGGAAATCTCGAGGTCTACATTTTCTACATCTACATCTGCGCTTGACTCTCTTGCTGTAGAAGTTTTGGAATCGCGTCCGTTCTAAAGCAATTTCGTACGACTACTTCGAGTTCCTTCAACCATTCTTCTTGGTTAAAGTGCGACCAACGGTCGCTCAGTGCCAAAGATCTTGTTTGACGCTGAACCTGTTGGTTCCACCAGATTTCCGTCACTTCGGCTTCTTCGAAGACGAAAATGGGCAAGACGTTTTCGAGCTGACATAAAGAAAATTTGACAAGAACGAAAGCTAACTTGCGATGAAACAACCAGATGGAGAACAGTTCGCGTGCACAGATGAAACATCACACCGCAATTCGCATTACATGTGACAACTGGCGGTAAATTTTAATAATTAGAGGTGTCAACGCGCCGTAAGGGGTTAATCATATTCAAAAATAGTTTTTTTATTTATCTTAAAAATTAAAACAGCCTTTCCCCCCATTCTTTTAGCAAAATATTTATCTCAGTCTCAAAATATTTATCTCTATTTACCTCAATTTGAACAGCAAAAAAAAATTTTTCGCATTTTTCGTAAAAATCCACCTACCATGATACCTTAAACATACATCAACAGTAATATCCTACAGGTAGTAAGCGGTTATGATTGCTCCATTTTTATAATATAAAGTCGTTATCGGAATAGAGTGTCGGGATTAGTGTATCGGAAGAAAATAAATACCTACCTAAGTAAATACACCTATTAATAAATTGTCATCATTAAATCATCGATAGACAAGTTAATGCTACTAGTGGTTGCTTAAAGTGTGTCCATACGTTTTCGCTATGACGTGATGAATAGTTAACCTAAAGTTTTTAAACCATACTTTTCAGCTATCAATATTGAATTAGGTGGATTTATCCTTGGATGCCTGTTATGAAACTGCAATTTTGTTTTCCATCGGATACTTGTAATAAAAGTACAGTTCTAATGAGCAATTGCGTACAACGTACACTTACATTCTTTAAATAAAGAAGTGGCTGAATCTGTTTTCTTTTTTTTTTTTTTTTTTTTTTTACAGTGAAGTGGAAAATCTGACTGAAAAAGTCGAAAAATACGAAGAGGCTGTGAGTTGAAATTTATGTTGAGATAATAACAAACTCTTATTATCTGTTGACGTTAACGAAGTCATAGACTCATCCGGGACTCAAGTGGCGTATTTCCATATCCTCATTAATCAGGAAATGGAAAAGAAAGATAAACTACCTTGCTGATATCTCACCGTATTTTTACAAAGCTTTGACCTATGTCCTCACTTCCGTTATCATTTTGATAAAAAGGTATGGATAAAAAGTTATAAATTGTCGCCAAACACTCAATAGAAATACAAATTAAAAGAGGTCAAAATTATTTCAACGAGAGAAAACTTAAGAGGGAAAACTATCTTGCAGAGTTGTTACAAAAATTTGTTGTTCGGCTTGCATTATAATTCTTAATATTTAACTTTGAATATTCTACTAAAGTAACTGTTGCGGTGAAATAGCTGTTTCTATTCCAGTATCGTTCGTCATTTTTTAACTTTACGAAGCTCCTGTAAATTTTTTTTTTCTTAACAGGCAATAAAATCAAACGAAACAATTACTCTACTTCAGTTGGAATAAAAAAATAACAAAACTCAAACTTTTCTTCTATTTCAGACGAGCGAACAGAACGACCAACGTAGAAGGTAAAGGCCATTTCTGACTCCACTCAATTATTTGAATTAATTAGTACAATTAGTCACTATATCATAGCTTAATATTACTTAATAACATTGCAGGCAGGTTTACTAGTTGATTTTTAGCCGCCAAAGCTATGTTTGTAGTTTTCTAGGATTTGTTTGGAAGATGTCTCACCTCCGTGTTGTGCCAATTCCTCGAATCGGTTTCTTCTTCTGTTCAATTAACAGTACGGAATTACCCAGGCAGCAAAGAAAAGAAAAAAATATTTTCTTCTTATTTTGCCCCTCTTTTTATTGTAGGGCTATCGAGACGGTGAACCGCGAATTTACGATTTGGCGTCTTGAGGTAAGAAATATCAAGAATAATGCTGTAATTATCCCACTTAGACTTTAGCTCAAATAAATAGCTTCTACTTAGTTAGCTACCTGTATCAGCCTCTCAGAAGCAACGTAAACTAACCAGTATATCAGTTTAAATAAGAATTTACAGTAACCGCCGGGATCAGTTATGAAATTAAAATGCATTACACGAATGAAGTGGGCTTTGCATGAATAAACGAATAAGTATAGGTACTCATACGGTTTTTCTCGTTCAATTTTAAATAATTTTTCAAAAAGCTGAAATTGCACTCGCTGCATGCCAATCATAATCCAGAATTACGATGTGTAATTTGCACTGGTGTTACACTCTTTGCCCTGTGTTACACTTGAACTGGACTGTTCTCAGCCGATCAGAATCGAGTATATTTTTTTTCGTTTACATTATTATCGTTATTAAAGTGTCGGGGTATTTAGCTTAAGCGCTAAACGTGGACACTCTTGTGCCGTCCTCACTAGCACAAGACAAGAGCACACAAGAGTAACAAACCGAAACATTGAAGAAATGGATTACCAGCTAATCTGAATGGGACTATCCTATACCGCGATACTTCTTATTATAGTAATTCATTTTTAAAAATATATTCATTATTTCAGCCTTATAGGCCAAGATCAGGATTACGCAGACAGAAAAGTAAGTTAAAGATAAATGTTTTAAATACAAGATACAGATAGTAATAAGCCGGTAAATAATTAATTCATTTTACACATTACGTTTCAACATCAGCACGGAGTGTTGTTCAAAATCTGCCAACTAATGGTCAAATAGTCTATTGATAAAGCTGCCATATTTACAATCATAAACATTCCGAAAAGTACATTTTGCAGCCAAAAGGTTTGTAATCAGAGAAAATAGCTATGACAACAGAAGAAGACGAACATATACCTCTCGGCAGGAGCCATAATCGGGGACGGAGACCGTAAGCGCGCGCCATTTCAAGTATTGGGGTTGTCCCCATGATATGGGACAATAATTCTATTTTTAGAACAAATTGCGCCATCGCCTGCGGCACACGCGCGTACATGCTGCGAGGATTTTTGGGGATGTCGCACGGGGGAAATGGCGTCCGAAATTCCCGAAATTTTTCATGTTTTTGGCCCACAACTCAACGCGTTTACGTCTGTTAGAATTTTGCTTAAGTATTTTCGTCGTAAGCTGCTCCAGTTTGAGTGAAGTAAGACAGTGTCGAATTTAGATATGTTCCGTACACAGCAAAAAACTAGCTGGACATATTTGATATAGCAGAGCTTCAGGACTTCATAGTTTCCTAGTTAGCTCCTCTTGCCACACGCTGGCGAGGAATTTGTCAATCTATCGCGACCGAAAAGAAAAACAAAATAATTGCTAGTTTGAGTTTCGCTTGAATTGTAAGCAACGCTTGACGTTTCATCAAGGCCCAATAACTTTACGTCCGTAGATACTGCTCAGTTTTACCTGTGTAAAAATCCAGTAAATTCTCTGTTGTCGTTGAATGAGAGCGCCCGCCGAGCGCCCGCCGCGTGTTTTGTACAGTACGAGAACATGACAAATTGTACTTCTGCCGCACTTTCGTGTGAAAGCGTACATCGAACTCAAACAATAACTCTATAGTGTTTAAATATGTTTAAGATTGATAAATGTTTGAGAACATATTAAAAGCTAAGCTGAAAATATGTGAATAAAGCAGAAATAATCGGCAAAGTTACGATGACGCTTTCTTTAATCAACTTGGAATGACGATTTCAATTTTGTTGATCGAGTTATCAAAACTCCTTGTCTATTTTCATTTTCACAGTGTAAAACTTCACCATGCTTATGTTGAAGAAACACACATGATGTTAGTAGCCTTTTTTGCCTTCGCGAAATTTGTTGCAGCATCTCAGCACAAAAGATAACGAAAGAAATCTTTGTCAAGATTTGTTGACAATTGAAAACACTGACTCGGACTTGAAAGTGCACGAGTTGCACTATGCAAATGAGCTAACTGCACGCGTCAGACTTTCCTTTCAAAAACTTTTGCAAACTCACCAAACAAGCAGAAACAATAAGAAACCATCAAAACAGGTTTGGTTATGATTAACCATTGTCTGAGAAAGTCACAAATTAACTCGATACCAGAGTAGAGAGTTTTCTTGCTGTATTCTTAAGTGAGAACAAACGCAAAAACATACGCGTAAGCTTACAACTAGCGTGAGCAGATCTTATTATTCATTCCAAGCACGAGATTGAAGTCTTGTTTTCGACCCTGAAAAACCCACCTTTTCCGTTAGCTCAGAGCATAAAACTACATATAAGCGCCCTGGTTCGTATTCCCTGCCTTATTCCCTGCATCGCTGTGAAAAACACACAAGAGAATCTCTCAACTCTCACCATTTGATCACGCAACGTGACAACATTCACGCGAGAGCCCCCGACATGTGCGTGAATCCGCGCGGATATATAACGTCAGGATGACGCAATTTGTTCTAAAAATAGAAAAATTGTCCCATATCATAGGTGCGCGCGAATCCCGAGACTTACGGTCTCCGTCCCCGATTATGGCTCCTGCTCTCGGTTAAATGTGGATACGCACACGGTTTGTCAGGATGACACAATCATGCTGTGACCGCAGTCAGGGAAAAGAATAACACCACTTCCTTATGGAGCCAGTCAAAACGCAGGGTTTACAGAATAAATCGCAGGCTCGCAACTGTTTCTATTTGCATATGGCGCCAGTTTGAGAGTGTTTTGTTCCCAGATCTCTTGCACGCAATTGCGCAGGTTTTTGTAATCGTGAGTTTAAACATTTTGTTGTGTCACTACTGGGAAAGACTCTTTACTCTCACAGTACGTCTTTACACCCAGGAGTTTTAATCAATGAGTACTGACGAATTTAACGCTGGCAGTAGGCCTGCGAGGTAATGGCATCCCATCTGGGGAGGGGAAGGGGAAGGGGAGTAGAAATACTTCACGTCGCTAAATGTTAAGGAAGTATCAAGAGAACTTACAATTAAATAAAATTATCAAGAATTATGCATGTTGGAATTCAGAATGTGGTCCTTGGCCAGAAAATGCATGGAATAAAAGTGAAATGTGGGTGTAAAGTGTGTGTTAAGTGTGCAAGGACGTTTCATCCATGCACACGAGGCGTAATAACGAGGTGACCATGAGGCGAGGTTTCATGGTATAAGCGAAATGCGAAAATAAAATTGTAATATACTATAGAGACAGTCATTCGTTAAAAATAAAAACAAATTTATGTAATTTAAATGCTTTTCTTCCGTTCTCTTTTTTCCTTTTCGAACTGAAAAAAGATTACGAGACCCTTACAAGCGAAGTGAGTAAAGTCATGTTTACAAAATGCAAGTTCAGTGTAATCACATACAGTGTATGGTAAGCTAGAAATGTATAGGGGCAAAGTTTTTTCATTACACCACAACTTATTCCGCATCAAGTGCTACCTTTTACAGAGCTGTATGCAACTCTTATCTCTGACTATAATTATCTCTTTGTCCTCAGCTCACCAAGATCAAGAACGGAAAGATGAAAGCCCGACTTCTTGGCTGCCTTCGACGGATTTCCGTCGAAGGCACTAGAATCAATTTTGCCGGGTGGGAACGACTCAAGCTAGATAAATATATCTTTCATTATCTTCTTAGCCTCGCAATATAAAGGGAACCGAATTAACCCATGAGTAAGTAAGTCTTTTACATACAGAACTCTGTGCAGGTAACTAAGTGAACAGTCGACCTTGTTATGATTCTAATGTTGTTAAGAAACATTACAGGTTATGACATCACTATTATTGCCTAAACCTAATGGTGTGTTTTTTTTTTTTTTTCGCGTAGGCACTTGGTGGCAGGATTCTTTTGTAGATCTTTTTCAATTGCAATTGTTCAAGGTGAGTTATTTCTATTTCAAAATCGTTCTGTCGTGCTGTTTATGATTTCATTTGGAAAATTAACTGCACTGCCTAATGTCTTTCTTGGTTGTTCTTTGTTCTTTTATTTAGCTGATGGAGTGAGTTTCCTTGGCGATACGGGAGTTGTTTGCTCACTCAAGCTAACATATCTAGACTCGGCTTGTGTTTAAAGTGGATTGCACTGAAACTAATCCGCTTTCGCAAGCCCACTTTCATTGGCTTGAAATCCAGTGCGGGTTACACCACAAGCCAGGGTTGTCAAATCTAGCAAATCTAGATTTCCTAGATCTAGCAAAACTTGTAATTTTAGTACAGTTTCAATACTACTCACGGGTTAACAATGTTCTCCGTGCAGCCACATTTACTACAGCTCTTTTACATCGCGTTTGTCTAGGCCACAGGGGATGTTTAATTTGGGTCAAATATGTCTAAATTCCGAAGCAAAAGTTTGAAAGCCAGCTTACCGTCATCAACCCGTGCTCTGTTCTCTGATAAAGCACGCTGTTTCAAGCAATACGAGCGGGCGTTATATGGAACTTTATTCTAAGAGTATGAATCGGTGGAATCAAATAGTGCACGAACCCACTCCGCACCAACTGGAGTCCAGTGCACTAACCGCCGCATCGATCCATTTTTTGGTCTTATCAGATCTTTCACAAAATAACGTTATTAGTGTTAAGATGTGCGCAGACTAAACACCTAACCACAGTCATCAAATGTCAACTATTTGTAGAAGTCTAAAAGTATACTAAAGCAAGTGCTGCAATCTAATTGGTTGAGCTACTCTTACATTACCAGCCATTAGAGTGTAGAGGCTAGACATCGTCAACATAATGGCAACTTGTCTAGCGTCTCTAATGTTTCGAGGAATGTTTAGAGGAAACTAAACTGACCGTTTTTGCGTAAAACCTCATTATTTTTCAATGAAGCGATGGGCGGTATTGTGCAACTGCAAGTTTCAAATAATAATTCAATCCGCGCGATTATGCTCAAGCATGAAGTTTAATACCACCTTGAGAAATCATCGGAAATCAAAATTTCAAGAAATTTTAGTTAGAATTTACTAAAACAATTAAATTATTCGCGCTTGATTTCTGGTGAAAGAGAAATAGGTTGTTGGTTCTTAATAGAATTTAAGCTGCAGAACCTTTGGAATATTTCAGTTTTCATTGCTCTAGATATATGTAACTGATTAAATTTCAAATGTCATGAAATAAAAGCATTTTTCCTTGAACCTTGCACGCTGTCATGGTCCTCTCTATAGCATTATAATAGGTCAGTTTTATTTCATGAAATCGAAGGGCATACACACATTACATTACATTACATTACTTTATTTACCCTCGGATTTCAGGGTAGCATATGCAGCTAATATCTCCGAGCATTTAACCATCACACCAGGAAGATAGACCACCACACCGGGAACTACGTCCCCGACTCTTCTCGATCAGTGTGTGGGTTCTTTAACGTCCCACAGAGTTAATTATGAAGAGTTGTGAGACGGGGCCTACGGTTTATCGTCCTTATCCGAGTAGACTACAAAGCCTAACCATTTGCCGATGTCATTACAAAGGCAGCACTTTCTCCTCAATTATTTAAAGTGTTGGTGCGGCCCGGGGGTTTGAACCCGCGACCTCCCGCACGCTAGTCCGCTGCTCTACCACTGAGCTATCCGGTCGGCGGTTAGCACAGTAGGCACAAGCTCTAGATATATATATAACTGATTAAATTTCAGATGCCATGAAGTAAAAAGCATTTTTCCTTGAACCTTGCACGCTGTCATGGCCCTCTGTATAGCATTATGACAGGTCAGTTCCTATCATTTCATGAAATCGAAGAGCATAAACTTTGGTAAAAGAGAAAAAGGTTGTTGGTTTCTAATGGAACTTTAGCTGCAAAACCTTTTGAATATTTCAATTTTCATTGCTCCAGAAATATATATAACTGATTAAATTTCAACGTCATGAAATAAAAAGCATTTTTCCTTGAACCTTACACGCTGCCATGGTCCTCTGCATAGCATTATCATTAGAAGAGCACACATCGAGAGAAAGAGTTTCAAAAAGTACAAGATATTGCTCAGTAGTATTGGTTCTACAAGACAACACTTGTCATAATCACTCTCCGCTGTTACTGGTGAAAAATTTTGTTAGCTGGGAACACAGAAAAGATTATAAATTGCCCGAGGTTTGTTGCATGAGAATGACGTAAACAAATCAATTTTAAAAATATTGGTTGGTAACTTCAATTTCTAACCAATGACATTGTTTAAAAAAAAACGATAGCTTTTTATTTATTCGGCTACACTCTCGCAAGCAGGTGATAACTATTAAGCTTGGATACCAAGATAGAAAGGTAAAACATTCTCTCCTTTTCGATCTAAAATTACACAGGTTTTGCTTTCAGATAACAAGTACGTAACAAAAATGTTAAGGAATCCATAACAACAATAGCATCAACAGTATGTCCAATTCCAATTTCATAACGAATTAAATTAATTATTTTGATCTTCTCCCCACTCAGATTCTTGTATTAGGCCTTTGCGTGTGAAGGGTTCCAAATCATGTTTCGACAGGCTGTGTTGTTCTTCTGCCTTTTCATTGTGGTGACAGAAGCAAGGAGAAAGGTACAAGTATAAGTCTGCTTTTTGTTTGTCACGTTTTCAAAACGCTGATGGCAGTGAGGATTTCCAAAATAAGGCAGGATTCCTGTTCCTTTATATCATTTTTCTCGCGTTTGATAAATATGTCTAATTCTACGAGAACCGAGAGGTTCTTTCTGAGATTGTTATGCAAGCGGAGAGTATACCTATCGTGAAACGAGGTGTAAAATGTAATGGTCACCCAATACTTCATTTAATGAGGATCAAGATAGAACAGTCTCGACAAAGACAGTAGCAGCAACAATTTGTACGACATAAATATCTTGAAAGAGAGGAAAAATTGGTGATACTCTCAAAGTTATATTTGGAACTACAAAATTGGAGAGAAAAGTTACAATTTTCACAATGTTGAAAATTTGCATTGTGAGATACGTATCATCTCTTTGCTATTAAAAACACAGCGGAAAATGCGTAGAATCGTGAATATAGACGCTCAGTCAAAATGAAATTTTATCAACTTTACTACTTCCGCGAAGCCATCCGAAGGAACATTTATAAGGGTATCGACAAATAGTTTAAAAGGTACTTTCACCTTGTAGCGAGACAAATATTGCTTACATTAGAAACCATATTCTAGAATCTAAGAGAACATTAGTAAATTCTTTCTCTTACAGACATTGGAGAAGATTGTTCAAAACGTGTGGTGCCTCACCACAAATTCTGCCCAACAGCAATTGCTATGCGCTTTCTCCCGCCATGTCTGAAATTATTTCTGTCTTTCATTTATCCTTTAGTTCGCGGGACAGCTGACAGGGAATTTGACCTCTAGTCGTATATTTCCGGCAAATACAGGTAACTCAAGTAATTTCCACATGGAGCAGGATGCCTATTTCAACCTGAACTATTTGACAATTTAAACTTGACACCTTTTTCAGCCTTATATTAGCTGGCTTAATGTTTTGTATCGCATAATTGCTAGATAAAAAGGAAGACGTTTGACCGGCATGGTTTGCTCTTCTAATCAAACCATAATTATCAACTCGTGTATCACGAGACCTTTTGTACGGGGTTATAGGGAATAAATACGGCATTTGCGTTGATTCCTTAGATCCCGGGACAGCGCAAGTCTTCCTTTTTAACAAAATTCAAATCAATTTCTAAACCGCATCATTTTAACTGTTTAGAATCCGGTCGGGGGTGTGTGTGTGTGTGTGAGGAGGAGGGGGGTTGGGAGTACTCCTGCAAATTTCGGATAGATGTGTGCCGCGAAGGTTCTTAAACCATGGCCCTATTTAAGGACTTGACAAACGCAAAGTGATGTCTTGTTTAAGACACAAATAAGAAAATAGCACCTATTCAAGGGATAAACAAAAACTAAGAATGGCGTGAATTGGTCAATTTATTTCGTCTCTGTAACACTGGAAGTTCTAAAAGCATCAAGCATAGAATTTGATTTTCCTTTAGCTGGTCATTCACGCACTGGAATTTTAGCTGATAGATAACACGGGGAGCACAATACCAACTGGGGCAAAAATTATTCCCTATTTAAGGATCGGGAACCTCAAAAACCATATCCTATCTCGCGGCTCATACCTATACAGCCAATACGTGGGAGTTCCCCGCCTCCCTAGGGAATTGGGTCAAATGCTCCATTCCTTTATAACATCGTCATTACACTTAGCTTAACGGCAACTATGTCAGCTCGCTTATGTTTTTGAACATAATAGGCACACGTAGATATATAACTTTCGCATTTTTTGTTTTCATTTTGGCAGAGATTACCCAATTTCAGGCAAACGGAACTTTGAAGCGGTTCACACATGAAAATGGTCGACTGATAGTAACAAGGAGTGGGTATTATTACATCTACGCCCAAGCGTTTTTTCAAAACTATACCGCTGCAAATTTCTTTCATAACCGTGTCGCTCTCACCCTAAACGGTTATGATGTCAGCTTGATGCAGACGGCGCTTTCGGGAGGATTTTCGGACTTCGGCAGCAAGTTTACTGGTGCGATCAAGTTTCTTAATGAGGGCGACTACATCGGCTTGAGGACCGTGTATCCATGCGCTCTGTGGGTTACAGGTCGACACACCTTCTTTGGAGCTTACAGAATCTGAGTTTATAAACGAATTGTGTTGGGCAACATATGGGATACTACCGTCGTCCGTGAATCTCAGGGAAGTGATCTTCCCTGAAAAAAAAATAATGAGGGAAAGAAAATAAACAGTAAAAGAAAAATATGAGAAGCATACTAAAATGTGAAACAAGTATTTTAACTGTAAACTTTATTATAATAAAGTTTCCATATAACGCGCGCTCTGATTGGCTGAAACAGCGTGCTTTATCAGAGGACAGAGCACGGGTTGATGACGGTAAGTTGGCTTCCAAATTTTTGCTTCGGAATTTTGACAAATTTGACCCAAATTAAACATCCCCTTTGACTCAGACAAACGCACTGGAAGCGAGCTATTTTTCTGCAGTAAATATGGCTCACAGAGACCATTGTTAGCAACAGTAGTGTTAAAACTGTACTAAGATAACAAGTTTTGCTAGATTCCCGCCGACAAAACATGTACAGCTGTAGCGAAATACACAAATTCTCAACCTAAACAGTGCTTCGATAAAGACATTAATTTTGTTACGAAGGCAGAAATTATACTAAGAAGTAAAACAACGACAGAAAACAATTGAACTGTCTCTATTTATGATGAGAAGCTTTATTTTTGCAAATTTACAATTAAAAATGCTCATTTGCTCAAACAACACTTACATGTAGTGTAGTAACGCTCGTCTCCGGTCATCTCAGCGAAGTAAACCGACGGGTGGTCAGTGCAAAACTTGCTCTGATATTCTCTTCTGTGTTCGAAGTAGAACCAGTGGGAGCCGTTAAGTCTTTCTAACTTTTACGCTAGTTCGGGCAATTTTGCTGCATGCGGCTACAAGCCGTAAATAACTGTAGCTCCTTTCAAATTCAACCCGGCATTTCGCATTTTCATCCACAAGCTTTGAGCTCCGCGTTTCGTAATTTCCACTGGAAAAGTGTTCGTTTTCATGGGCCACAATACGGCCGGATTCCTCTGGACTATAAACCTTTACCTGCCTTGAGATCCGTATTTAAAAATTAACTTAAAAGCGAACTTTGAAGGCATCGTTCTTCTCTCGAAAGCTAAGCCGCTCAAACTTCTCGAAACTGAAAGCTTAGCTGAAGTCCAGTTTGTGATTGACAGCTGTCGCTTCGTTAGCCAATCAAATTATTTGAACAATTCTAACAAGGATTGTGATTGGCTTATTTTAGCGTGCTTTGTCAGAGAACAGTGCACGGCTGACGCCACTTTTGCTCGTTTGGAAAATAAAGTTTGGTTTGAAAATTCAGCCGAATGCGTGGGGAAATTATCTGATTCTTCATCATAAAACAAATAAAGAAGCCCCGACTGTGCTCTGTTCTGTTGTAAAGCACTTAGGAAGCGGTAGAGCACTCAAGAAGTAGGGAAAAACACTCGACTACGTCTCGTGTTTTCCCCTACACTTCTTTCGTGCTCTACCGCTTCCTGCGTGTTTTACAACAGAACAGAGCACAGTCGGGGCTTCTTTATTTGTTAAATAAAATGGTTGAAAACTGTTGAAAAGCGCTGTCATATTTCTTTTGAGTCAATTTGTTTCAAAAACGCTGAAAGTGCTCTATTATAATAATAATAATAATAATAATAATAATAAATAGATATTCATATAGCGCCTATCCATGCCTGCTCTAGGCGCTGTACAATTCGCCAAAATGGGCTGTACTAATCTTAATAATTAAAAATGTGCATTTAAGAAAGTAATAGAAAGTAAAAATCGCTAAGAATAATAAGTTTTCTTAAAAAGATGAGTTTTGAGTTTAGATTTAAAAGAACTTAGATTGTCACATGAGCGGATAGAAACAGGTAGACTGTTCCAGAGTTCAGGAGCGGAAACAGCAAAAGCTCGAGAACCATACGTCTTCAGGTGAAAATTCGTGGGGTTAAGAAGTAATAAGTGTGATGATCGGAGGATTCTGGAAGGTTGGTAGTACGCTACTAGATCTTGAGACAGACATTGTCTTCTCGTGTCTGCTCGATGGGACACGAGAAGAGCTTCCCATTTGTCTCTTTGACCAGGGGAGCCCTAATTAGCAATAATTTTAAAGGCATGAGAACATTGACACAAAGTAGGTAAATTAATTTGTTCCATTGAGATGTTGGTGGTGGCAAAATTTCTGGGACAAAATCTTTTGATATAAGGCTTTCCACTTGGCAGTTTTGTTTTTTATTTTGATGTATCTTTCAGTCATTGTGTTTTCTCTAAGTTGTACCTTAAACATGCAGTGCATGAGAAGAGTGAAAATTGTTCTTTCAAGTTACATTTGTAAATGAAGTATTTTGCCACCAGCTAAGTAAAGACAAGGGGTTGATGGTGTTTGAGTGGGTTTGTAGATCCGTATAAAAGAGTTGAGTCTGGTAACTGAATGTTTTCACTAGTGACTTGCGACCACCAGTCAAAAAATTCATTCCAAAATAAAACTACATGGGAGCACTTTATGTAATGATCCATGATAGCATTTTCTATTATTCTATGGCAATACGCTTTCCCCACATCAAAACGGTTGTGTTTTCATACGTAGAATGAATCAACCGATGGAAAGCAGGTTTATGAAATAAAATGTATTTTAACTCTATTTTGAAAGGTAGTTTCCTTTGTGTTAAAACATTCAACCAATCACAACAGTCGTAAACAAAGACAATAAAAGCTTCCAATTTTCCAATGTTCCCCACGTAGGATTACTATGGTATTTAGACTCAGAACAGGTTTTGTTGAAAGGAAGATAGTTGATCAGTTACGCATTAATGTATACACAGCTATCTGAAATTTTGGTAGAGTTTATTGATTGAGCCAATCAGAAGTATGGTACAACAATAGCAAAATTGCACAAAAGTTAGCACCTTTTTGCATTCCTTGCCGCGTGGTGCTATCCTTCTTATATGGACCGATACTTAAAAACATATGCTGGATTGTATACTGTTCACTTTTACTTAGATAGCATAAATGATCAGATATTACATGTATTTTTATTATTTTTATTATTATTATTTTTTTTTTTTTTGAGTTTGTCTTTAGTGTAGATGATAATGGGGTTTATCTTGAATTGAAACATTATTAACTTTTTATTTTTGGTAACAGAAAAAGGCCAGTTATATAATTTTTGGATTTCAGAAGGTTCCACTCCGTAACTAATGATTCGGTTTTCATTAATGAGTGGTTGGAATTTGTTCTCAACAATTATTTTGTAAAGAGCAGCGTTGGGAAGATTTTCTTCATTGTCGTACCAGTTCTGCTTCCGTGTTTGCCTTTGTCTATATCGGTAGACGAAATTTTCCATTTATTTTTAATTGCACTGAGAAGCTGACCATAGTATGCGGTGAAACTAGATTTAACTTTGAAAAGATTAACAAATTCATGATACGTTAGGAATTTTCCGCTATTAGGGTTTAAGAGGTGTTTAACGTTTGTAACACCCACCTCATACCATGACTCATAAAATATTGGCTTAGTTGCGATGCTTGTTCCATATCATGGCATCGTATGGATCTGTTTTATCTTGATCTATTTCAGCTTTGATTTTTTTTTTATCATTTCCCAACAATTTAGAATTTCCGCGTAGGAACAATGGATGTTATTGAAATTGAGTTCTTTGGTTTTGTAATTGCCTGATAGTAAGAACTTAACCGTCTAGGTGTCGAGTCATGTAGTTTGGGATGCTTTTCTACGGCGCTTTTACCTCTGTAGTAAATCTTGTAACCCACGAGACTTTCAAGGCTTTATTCATCGAATCGAACTCAATCATTTTTAATCCGCCTTCGTTCCAGTCTCCAATTAATTTGTTTATTTTAACTTTATGTGGTTTGTTATCCCATATAAAATTCCACTATAGTTTTATCAACTCTTTCGCTGAAATTTTCAGGTAATGTTAAAACTGAAGTATTGTATGTTAGTTTAGACAACCCTAGTGTGTTGGCAATGTTGTTTTTTGCCAAGCAGATTCAGTTTCCTTCTTTTCCAGGAGTTAAGGATTTTTTCCAAGTCTTCTGGGTTGTTATCAAAATTAAGACTTTCACATTTACTTCGATCGTTGGAGAAGTGAATACCTAAAGCATAAACAGAATTTTCTGGCCAGCGAAACTCGAATGGTGTGTCTTTCCTTGTTGCCCAGCAGCCCAGCCACATAGCCTCTGTTTTTGATTTGTTCAGTTCTGAGCCTGAGCAGCCTCTAACAGATTCTAACGTTTCAAGTAACGTCTGCATTGAATCTAGATCTATGAGAAGAAGAGTGGTGTTATCTGCATATAAGGTATTCCTTGTTCTCTTGAGGTTAACGTTGCTATTCATTTGATTTGCAAACCATCTTTTGAAATCTTACACTAAGTTAAACTGAAACATCTAAGACTTTGTGCAAGTACAGTCAAACCTGTATATAACGGCCCTGTATATAGCGCTCACCTGTATATAACGGACGCGGTCACCCTTTAGACATCCTGAATCCACAATTTCATTATCTTTTACCTGTATATAACGGTCACGAAATTGGATTACAATTAACGAATAATGACAAGCTTTATTCATCAGCTCGTTAAATAGCAGCCACCAAGGCAGGGGTCTCACAAAAATACAAATATTAGTACTAAACACAACTACCAATACATGTCATTGCCTACGTCCAACACATGCTTGCGGCAGATAACATTAAAGTGCCGTCGCTTTCAAACAGTAGTGTAACTGTAACAACACAACCGTACAACACTGTTTTCACTTTCGTCATAGTTCCCTGATTATAACACTGTACTTTACTTATCAAGTTGACTGCGGAGGTTTTACAACGTATTAGGCTACTGTTTTATAGACCAAGACAACGCTCGGCATCACATTTCTCTTCTATCAGCTTCCGATGCAGCCACTCACAGAGGACTTAGATCAAAGTATACTGTCTATACGGCCAACAGGGTTTTTGTGTTTTTGATATCTCTATAACATCTAAAAATGTATTCAAACCAAAAAAAATTAATTCCGGTGCTTTTTTGCCATGAAATCAAGCTTTAAATTTCCAGCTTGGACCACGCCCAATGAAGTTGACCACGTAATGAAAGATTGGTGACGAATGACGTCACTTCAGGAACATCTCAAAGATTCATGTTTTTATTTTGCTTGATTGACGACCGCATTGTTTCACCAACTTCGGTTTGTTTGCCTTTTGTCGACGAAAATTCCTAACCACTACTGAAATAACAGTGACCTGAACTAGCAGGATTTGGCAATTCCTGACTTGACGTCACGACCCATTCAGAAGCCCAGACTCTTTTTTTGCGCTGACTCACCGTCAACTTCATTGGGCGTGGCTGAAGCGGGAACTTTAAAGTTAGATCTTTGGGCCTTAAAATGTCGGAATCCATTTTTTTTCTCAAAATACCTTTTTACACATTATAGAGATACCAAAACCACAAAAAACCCTGTTGGCCCTGTAGACACTTTAAAGTACACTATGAACATTTTGTGGGCCTTTTTTTATCGTGTTTATTGCGTTGGTGTTACTCGTTATTGTCAATAACACGTAAACTGAGTGATTATTTGCACATAAAAATGCTATTTATTGACTTCCAGGGGAGTTTAAAGGAAACCTGTGTACAGCGGTCACCCTGTATATAACGGTCATCTGGCCATTTCCCAGGGGTGACCGTTATACACAGGTTTGACTGTGCTCCCTTTCGATTGAATCAAACGTTTTCTTAAACTCAAGAAAAAGGGCAATGCCTTGTGTTTGCTTTGCTTAATAATAGACAGTAACATCAGAAATGAGTCTGACATTTTCGCCGAATATACCCATTCTTCACTTAACCAGTTTGATTTGGGCGTATGATGTCTGGGAGTACTTTTGCTACTCTATTTATGGTTACTTTTGCCGCAATTTTATAGTCCAAATTAAGCAAAGTAACTGAACGTTGTTAAGGACATCGGTGGGTTTGTCTTTCTTTGGTAGAACAGTGATGATGCTCCTTTTCTGACAGATCGATAGTTGGGATAACTTATTAAAGATGGTGAATTTTAAGCTCGGTAATGAAATGTGAAGGTGAATTAATCAACATGACACGAGCGTGGGACAAAGAAAAATTCTGAGTCCCCGACAGGAATCGAACCCATGACCTCCCGAACACCGGGCGGGCGCTCTATCCACTGAGCTACGAGAACTCATGGAGAGCAAGGTCATTTAACTGAGTTCATATATGATAGGTGTCCTGCATACTGCTAGGATCAACGCTATCTAATTCATCGTGAGTAGTGATAAGTTAATAAAGATGGTGAATTTTAAGCTCGGTAATGAAATGTGAAGGTGAATTAATCAACATGACACGAGCGTTCGATAGTTCTACCTCCTTTGTCGATAGTTCTAGCTCCTTTGTCGATAGTTCTAGCTCCTTTGTTAAAAATATATATCAATATATCAAATATATCAAAAGTTGGCAATATATCAAACGTAAGTTTCCACAATTCCAAGTGTTAAAAACTGTGTTCTATCTCAGCAATATCAAACGTAAGTTTCCACGATTCTTCTAGCTCTTTCCTTTAGTAATCCGTCCTTCTACTCCCATGTAAAGAAAGTTTTTATCCTTATCAGCCATAAGAGGCCGTATATTTTTAACTGTTTACAATTTTACAGCTCAATAGCGTGCTTCGTTTGGAATCCAGAGAATTTTGAATTGTAGGCTACGATCGAGTTTGTCGAAAAATGTATACTTATCTCATTATTTTGAGCCTTTTTAGAAGTTAGAGCATTATGAAAAGTGCTTATGTAAATGCTTGTTTGATCAGTACCGATAATCAGTCGCCTAGATAGCCAAAGTAAGTTCCAGATGTTTACACTACTTTCCGGTTGCCGTATTGGTGTACCACGGAAGTACATCAACATGGCGTTTTCATACTGGGCTATGTAAATATCTGCGAAACATTTCGACGAATATCTGAAGTTTGGGGAAACGCACAGTCCTAAAACTTGGAGAAAAGTCTTATTTAGTTATTTTCTATAACATCATAACTTCATAGCTTTTTCCACTGGATGGTTTTCGATTTATTTTTTTATTGCGTGACAGTGAAAACGATCTATTGTCACCTTTAATTGTTATGTATGTATCTATTTTTTCTTTTTTTATGCTAATATTAATAATAATATTAATAGTGTTTTATGCTAATATTTCAAAACTGTAAGTGCAAAATAAAGTGAAGTTGAAGTTGTCAAAGGCACTGTTGATACTTTGTATGACATCACCACCAATTTCACCGCTTATAAAATTCAGAAGTAAGGCCGTCTGAGCCTGGAGATTTACCCATTTCCAGTTCATTTAAAGCTTTTTTGCCCTCTTCCTTAGTTATTTTTCCTTCGCAAATATTCGCGCTCTCATTGCTTTATGGTTTAATGAGCTCGTTTTCAAAGAAAGTGTTGCTCTCTGTTGTTTCTATGTTGATTTTACTCGAGTCATATAAAGCTCTGTAAAAATTCTCCTCCCCCTTTAGAATGATTTCCTGATCTTCGGTTTCCGTTTCGTCTTTTAATTTCAATTTAATGATATTATTTTTTCTCACCCTTTTAACTTGAAAAATATTTATATTTTCCAAGTTGTAGTGGTAAGACGATTTCACTCCATCACTCCCTCACTCCTTCACTTCCTGTTAGACATTTGGAACCCCCGGGGAACTCCCATATGGGAAGGTCATGGATGCTCATCGGAAAATTTAAATGTAACCCCCAAGGAAGACTAATGTGGGCGTTATTGGAGCTTCATTAGACGCTAAAAGATTTCACTTAAAACAGAATGGGTTCGATTACTAGCCACTGTTCAAGAAACGATCCCACGCGAACTTGTAGACGTAGACCGGACTCGCGTACTCGAGAGATCATCGGAAAACAAATGAGTGCACCCTAAAGTGTACTTTTTGACAGCTAAGAATGGTGACGTTTTGTCATCAACAACCTAATATAAGTGGAACCAGAATCCTTGATTTGTACCGGAGACGACGAGCATCCCCGACCCCACCCCCACCTCCCCCCGGTTTCGAACATCGCGCTTTCCAAGACCGCTTTACAGTCGCTTGCACCGTATCAAGTTAGATATTCTTTGAATTTCTGACTAACTATCTTACCGCGAAAATGATCTACATCGCAAAGACTTTCGCACGAACTTTTTATAAAAATAAATATAAGCTAATTATATAAATAGCTCATTTTCCGAAGGTGTCCGCTTATACAGGTTTAACCGTACTCGATTGCGGAAAACTGAGGTGATATGGAAAATCACAAAATTGATGAGCTGTATGAATTTTCGAATTATGATTGAAGCCGTGATTAAAAGTTTTGGACGATCAACAGACAAGACAATTGAGGAGAATTCGAACGAAGCGTTTCGCTGTTATTTATGCAGTATTGTAAATAAATGCCTCAAAGATGAATGCAGACATGTCAAATTGATTTGAACAAAATAGTTGATAAACAGGAAAAAAAGACATTACACAAGACTAGGAGTTCAGCAGTCACTTATATCGTCTCGGAAAGGGAAGAAAAAAAATAAAAAAGGCAAAAAAAGTAATTATTACAACAAAGGGTAATCGTATTTGGTCACCCATCCAAGCACGAACCCCTCTGATCAGAGCTTAACTTTGTTGAACAGACGAGACGTGGTGCTGTCCCTGTGATGTAATTTATAACTGTAATTTATAATTTATAACTGTAATTTGAAACTGTAACAAAGGAAGAAAACAAATCACTGATATCGCCTGGGAAAATAAAGAACGAAAAAATAGGAATGAAAATGAGAATCCGATTATACTTGCTTTGCAGATCGGACAAGAAGCCGTACTTTCTTTATAATTGACTCAGACGAGGATCACCAATAACTTCTCTTACCTTTGCATTTTGCCAGTGGGCTTTAACTTTAACTTAACCTACAGCTTAAAACCTCAAGTCAGTGGCATCAAAATTGTCGCTGTTTACAGACGATCCATTTTCCAAGTTGTGGCTCATAGTCCATTTTTTTCTAAGTTTAGAAAATATCTGGTGTTTTGGCTCCCCGTATTCCACCCATCTTGCTTTGCTTCGCAAGATAGAACTCTTCACTTTTTGTTCAGTTATTCGTTTGAGTCGCATTTGTGTACTTTGTTCTTAGAACTGGATTATTTTTACATTGTGCAGTCTGACCCAATAGCTCGTTCAGCTGCACTTGCAACTTTTCTTTCCTCATTCCTCGTCTTTTTTGCTTTCCTCTTAGCGTAGGCGATTGTGAAGCATCGCACTTCCATTTTCATTAGGTCCCATCCCAGGCCTTTGTCGTCTAAATTCGAGTATTTATTACTGTTGCTTTTAATGTTTTCTTTGAATTCATTAATACACCCTTCATCCTCTAGTAGCGATGAGTTAAATTTCCAAAATCCCGGTCTAGCCTTTTTGTTGAGAGAGTCTGATTGAATAGATAGTTTGACCGCACAGTCATCAGAGCCTGGTGTGTGGACAATATTACGGTCTTTGGCAAGGTTAGCAAGGTTTTGAGATGCTAAAAAGTAATCCAACCTACATTGGACTTTATATGATTTGTCTCGCCGTGTAAATTGTTTCTTTTTAAATTTTATTCACATAGAATTAATTTTATTGTATGTTATTGTTGTTTGTTACATATTTCACTGAAAAGCCCTTTGGGGACGTGGAATAAACGAATGTATGTATGAATAGATCGAGCAGTTATATTTTTATTTTCTACAGGTTTCCCTCCCATTTTGTCCAACTCAGTGGACAGTTGAAATCACCGCCAATTATAATGTTTTCGTCCGGGTAATTTGAGAGCTCGTTCATAATCTTTTCGAAAGATTAGACCTGTTGCGAAATGTCATTTGGACCGTATAGGTTCATTGGCACTATGTTGGCGCCATTCAATCTTGTATCAAGAATAATTAATCTTCCATGATTGTCTTTCTCGAAGTTAATCACATCGATGTCATATTTTGGGTTCAATAAAATCGTGACACCTTTGCTGTGTTTTGTTCCGTGACTACAGAAAATCTTTCCGCCCTACTCCGCTCCTCCCAAAACTTTGTTTTTCATCACTGTGCGTTCTTGCAGAAAATAGAAATATGCTTTTTGGTTATGATGCCATCTAAAAATTGACCGCCTTTTAATGGAGCAGTTTAAACCTCTAACATAAAGGGTATTACGGTATTCGGGTATTAGGGTATTAGGGTATTAAGGTATTAGGGTATTAGGGTATTACGGTATTAGGGTATCGGGGAATTACTCTTACACCCTAATATCCCAATACATCAATACCCAAATACCCTAATACTCTAATAGTCTATTATCCTAATAACCTAATAACTAATACCCTAACGCCCTAACGCCCTAATACCTTAAAACCCTAACATCCTAACGCCCTAACACTTAAATATCCTAATACCGTAACACCCTAATACCCCAATATCCTGCTACTATCATACCCTGATACCCTAATACCCCAATACTCCAATACCGTAATACCCTAATATCCTAATGCCCTAATGCCCTGATACTCTAATACCGTAATACCCTATTACCTAATACCTTAATACCCTAACAGCCTAATACCTTGGCACCCTAATACCCTAATACTTTAAGACCCTAAGACCCTAATACCTTAACAGCTCAACACTCTAGAACCCTAATCCCCTAAGACCCTAATACATTAATAAACTAATACCTTAATACCCTAATACCCTAATACCCTAATACCCTAATACCCTAATACCCTAATACCCTAATACCCTAATACCCTAATATCCTAATAGCCTAATAACCTAATACCCAAATACCCAAATAGCCTTATATCCCAATACCCTAATACCCCAATACCCAATAGCCCAATACCCTAATACCTCTTTAAAAAACCCGCAAACTTCTGGATGCCGACGTTTAGTGTGGCTAGTACACAAGGAACAGAGGAGTCCTGTTTGACCTTTTTTCCAGTTACATTCGCCGTACAATTGTAGCGCGAATCGATTTTTTGTTGATTAAAATGACCTCAAAATCAAACTGTACACATTCGATCGTGTTGCGATGATTAAATCTACTACAAATAGACATATAAAGCTTTTCGCGAGAGCTGTTGTGTGACTTTGCGATATGATAGCTCATCAGCCTATTTAACTGTAAAGTGTATCAGCTTGAACAAGCCCAAAATTTTTTTCTGTGGACAAATTTTTAATGCTCGGATTGCATTTTAGTTCGTGAAATTCTATCTAGTTCTCCTCGCTCCCTCTAAGCAGGATGCGTCTTCCAATGCGACTAATGTGAGTTTATCCTCAAGACTGAACAGGATTTTCTCGCGGTGGATTCCACGCCCGCGGTTAAAACTCATAATCTGGCGTAATCATGAGCCTTTTAGAGGCTCGCAAGACAGCGGTGTTCTTTATTAGAGACTTTTTTTAGAGTTAACTGTTAATTTAAGATTAGAATTGTAATAGAAATGTGAAATGATCTATACCCAGAATGCATACAAAACAAGTTTCCATTTTAGTGCATTAATCGCAGCTAGACCTAGTGATGTCAAACGATACACGTGCCTCCAATATCGACTAATACCGTGATTTCAGGAGCTTTATCTTCTGGTCAGCGGAATCACTCCAAAATGGTTACAGATGATAGAAGGACATCATTTGCATATCATTTGCATAATCTACACCTTTACTAAAACCCTATAGATTGCTTATGCAATCTCTGGTTTAAAAGGAAGCAAAATACAGTTTACAGAAATGAATGAAAAAAATATAAATATAAATAATAAGAATAATAATAATTAAAAATATTTTAAAAAGAGGATGCTCTTATCACTTATAAGTGGTTTTAAGAAAGGTCCTCAAACAGAAAATAAAGTTCATAAAAGTTTAAAATACAAGTGAAGATAAAAGTTAAAGTGTGACATAGGTTATTCGCTTTTTTCCGACATGAGAGTTAGGTAAACATGATTGAATTGCACTGAATTTTACTTTCTGTGGAAAATTTCAAAAGTGTTTTTAGTTAACCCAAAATTGGGCTGCTCTGAACTAATATGATTCCAGAGTTTTTCAATTAAGTGATTAGCACAGAAAATGAAGTGGTGGCCGTTGGTCCAAGAGAGAAAAGTGAAGCTCCTCCCGTCACTCACTTAGCTGACAGAGAAGGGAATGTCTGTCTCGCAGAGTAGTCTCAGCGTTGAGATTTTTTAAAACACGTTGACCCAAAAGAAAAATGACAACGCTTGTCAACAGTGTACACCCATTTTATTTTCATTAAACCTCGAAACATGAATCGAACTAATTTTGGATCCCTTCAGTTAAAATACTTGTTTCACATTTTAGCATGCTTCTTATATTTTCCTGGTACCGTTTATTTCCTTTCCCTCATTACTTTTTTTAGGCAAGATTTGCATCCCTTCTCATAAAGAAACCTTCCCTGAGACACAAAGTGGTGTCACAAGCGTTTCCTAACACAATTCAACTAAACTCAGATTTTGTGAGCTCCAAAGAAAGTGTGTCCACCTGTAACCCATAGCGCGGATGGATACACGGTCTTCAAGCTGATGTAGTCGCCTTTCTTAAGAAATTTGAATACACCAGTAAATTGGCTGCCGTAATCCGTAAGTCCTTCTCCAAGTGCTGTCTGCAGCAAGCTGACATCATTGCCGTTTATAGTGAGAGCGACACGGTTATGCAAGAAATCTCCTTGGTTATAGTTCTCAAAAAACGCTTGGGCGTAGATATAATACGACCCTCTCCTTGTTACTATCAGTCGACCATTTTCATACGTAAACCGCTTCAAAGTTCCGTCTACCTTAAATTGGGTAATCTCTGCCAAAATGAAAACATACAATATGCAAAAATTATATATCTTCATGTACCTATTACGTTCAGAAAATTAAGCGAACAGAACTATTTGCCGTTAAAGGTAATTACGATGTTGCAAAGGAATGGAGCATTTGCCCCAATCCCCCCCGGGGGGGGGGACACTCCCGGGTATTACTGTATAGATATGTGCCGCGAGATAGGGTATTGTTTTTGAGGTTCCGATCTTTAAATAGGGAATCATTTTTGCCCCTTGTTTGCATTGTGTTTCTCAGTTAAGGTACCTCAATTGTATCAGTTAAAATTCCAGTGTGCAAATGACCAGCTAAAGGGAAATCAAATTCTACCCTTAATGCTGTTATAAACTTTCACCATTACAGAAATAAATCGACCCATCCACGCCATTCTTAGTTTTTATTTTTCCCTTTAACCGGGTGCCATTTTTTGGGTTTGTGCCTTAAACAGGATATCATGCACTTTGCGTTTGCTTCATCCTTAAATAGGGTCAAGGTTTAAGACACCTCGCGGCACACACCTATCCGGAATTTATGGGAGTAGTCTCCGGCCGGATTCTAAACAGTTGAAATGAAGTGGTTTAGACACAAGGAGCACACAATCTTGTCGAGTAGGAAGAGAGTAAACAGGAGACAAAGGTTATCACTCCAACTTTTTTTATTTTTTATATATTTACTCTCATCCAACTCAGCAAGATTGTGTGCTCCCTGTGGTTTAGAAGTCAACTTGCATTTGTCAAAAAAGGAAGACCTGGGTTCATAGTCCCCGTCAGCTGTCCCACGAACTAGGGGATAAGCTCACAGTTTTCCTCGAGCTGCGCTCTCGGAAAGCTGTTCGCTTCTCGGAACAGATAATGTCCGCGGACAAATATCCGAACATATTTTCGCGCCAAATGGAGGCTATTGAATATTTAGTATATTCTCAGCTCCGACTATTGCATTTCTAGCTCTCTGATTGGCTCAAAAACTCCGACTATGAGCCATTAGTCGGAGTTTTACCTTATATGGAAAACAGTGCGCCAAGTTTAAAAATTTTCCGCTCTGTAAAATTGTTGAAATAAAAATCGGCGGCAAAAACCCGATTAAGAATATACTAAAACAATTATTCCATTCGACCTTGTTGGATATGAAGTGATCATAACCAACTCGCGCTACGCGCTCGTTGGTTATTTATCACTTCATATCCAACGCGGTTTCATGGAATAATTGTTAAATAATCCATGATGGCTAAGCCAATGAAATCCCTCGAATTCCATCATCCAACGATCCAGTTTTTTAAGCGATGACGTCACACGTCATCGCTTTATGTTCGCACATTCGGAGCGGAAAAACGCACTGCGCAGCTTTCTGCGCACCCCTAGTCCTAGTTACGGGCTCAGTTAATGATGCAGGCTGCAACGGTGGAAAGAACGGCGGACTGCTAAAAGGGTACGCGAGGATGTCGCCCGGTTGATTTATTTATACTTGGGCAAGCATGAATATTTCCGGCATTACACTGTTAAGAGAACAAGGCTCCCCCTGCCTGCTGAGAGGCTCTCTTGCTTATAATTATATTCAGTGCCGTGCTTATATGGATGCAATATGTAAAGAGCGTTTGTCGAAAAAATACTCCGAGTGGAGTACAGTTCAGGGAGTAATCGCGCGAATTAGTCGCGGGATTACTCCGACTTTTTTTTTATTGCAGTTTTTAGCTCATTTTACATTGTTATACTTTTTAGTTTTTAATTGTTTTTTGTAATGCGCAGGTGATCATATATTCACGTAACCTGCCCAATATAAATGTAAATTATTATTTATTGTTGTTAGGCCGATTAGAAATTACAATCACGATTACTTCCTACATTGTACGACATGGTCCAATTACTAATTGATCGTATCTATAACAAATTTCGGAAAGAAAAGTGTCTTTTGAGAACTTCTTTTGAGCAAAAACGTCTGTAGCCTGTCGCGCTTTTCGTAAGTTTTGAAAACTGGTGGAAACATTAAGAAGGAAGCCATTAAAGCCGCGTAATTGACGTCCGAATCACGTGGGTATCCAATTACAATAAGTTCAGGTTGGACACCCATGTGATTGCGCGCTGATTACGTGCCAAAAAGGCGCGCGGAGAACCAATCACGATGTAGAATTTTGTTATAGACACGATTAAGGTCCATATGGAAATGTAACCTGAGCTACCTGTATTTGCCGGATATATCCGACTGGAGGTCAAATTCCCTGTCAGCTGTCCCGCGAACTGAAGATAAATGAAAAACAAAAATCATTTCAAAAGCATGGCACGGGCAAAGCGCACAGCAGTGGCTGTTGTGCAGTATTGGTGGTGAGGCACGAAACGTTTTAAATTATCTCCAATGTCTATATGAGAAAGAATTTACAAAGGTTCTGATAGATTCTAATGTATGGCAATATTTCTCTCGCTACAAGGTGTAAGTGCATTTAAAACTATTTTTCGATACCTATAATTGTCCTTGGTGGCTTCGCAGAAGTAATAAACGTGATAATATTTCATTGTGACTAAGCCTATATTAACGATTCTACGCATTTTTTGCGGTGTTTTTAATAGCAAAGAATTCATATATGTCTCACAATGCAAATTTTCAACGACATTAGGAAACTTGTAAGTTTTCTCTCCAATTTTGTAGTTCCCAATAAAACTTTGAGAGTATCACCAATTTTTCCTCTCTTTCAAAATATTTGTGTCGTACAAATTGTTGCTTCTACTGTCTTTGTCGAGACTGTTCTATATTGATCCTCATTAAATGACGTATTGGGTGACCATTACATTTTACACCTCGTTTCACGATAAGTATACTGTCCTTGCAAAACCATCCCAGAAAGAGCCCCTCGGTTCTCGTAGAATTAGACATATTTATCAAACGCGAAAAAGATACTACAAAGGAACAAGAATATCTGAAATCCTGCTTTATTTGCGAAATCCTCACTGCCATTAGCTTTCTGAAAACGTGACAAACAAAAAGTAGACAAATACTTGTACCTTTCTTGCTTCTGTCACCACAATGAAAAGGCAAAAGAACAACACAGCTTGTCGAAACATGATTTGGAACCCTTCACACGCAAAGGCCTGATACAACAATCTGAAGATCAAAATAATTAAATCAATTCGTTTTGAAATAATTGAAATGAGATAAACGGCTGATGCTTTGTTATGAACCTGTTATCTAAAAGCAAAGGCTGTGTAATTTTAGATTAAAAAGGAGAGAATGTTTTACCTTTCTATCTTGGTATCCAAGTTTAATAGTTATCACCTGCTTGCGAGGGTGTAGCCGAATAAATAAAGAAGCTATTGTTATTTTAAACAACGCCATTGGTTAGAAGTTGAAGTTATCAACCAATATTCTTTTAATTGCTTTGTATACACCATTTTCATGCAACAAACGTCGGGCAATTTATAATCTTTTCTGTGTTCCCAACTAACAGAATTTAGTGATTATGACAAGTGTTGTCTTGCAGAAACATTACTACTGAGCAATATCTTGTACTTTTTGAAACTCTTTCTTTCGATGCTTGCTCTTCTAATGATTAATGCTATGCACAGGACCATGACAGCGTGTAAGGTTCAAGGAAAATGCTTTTATCTCGAAATTTGAAATTTAATCAGTTATATATACCTGGAGCAATAAAAACTGAAATATTCAAATGGATTTGCAAAAATAAAACTATTAATAACAAGCAAGCTTTTTCTCTTCCACCAAAGTTTATGCCTTTCGATTTCATGAAATGATAGGAACTGACCTATTATAGTGCCATACAGAGGACCATGGCAGCGTGCAAGGTTCAAGGAAAAATGGTTTTAATTTCCTGACATTTGAAAGTTAATCAGTTATATATACCTGGAGCAATGAAGACTGAAATATTCAAAAGGTTTGCAGCAAAAATTTTATTAAAAACAAGCAAGCTTTCCAAAATTATTACGAACTTAAAATAGAAAACATTTTGGGAAATAGCGTTTATCGTGATAAACGTCCTAGAAAGCGAAAGCTATTTATTGAAAATGAGTTCTTTTGTTTTTACTTAGCTTTATACAAACCCATTATAACCTATTAGTATATGATACACAAATGAATAGTGTTTCCACGTGTTCTGATTGGCAAGCTTGGAGGTGAATAGCAAGTATTATTATATGGAGAAGAGTGTTTTACTGGGAACTAAACCACTCGTAGATTCCATACGCCACTTCATCCGGGATCCGAGTGGCGTATTTTCCGTATGTCACCTTTGTGAGTGTCGTATCGTTCAATGACGGCACGATTCCCGCCTTTTGCTTTTGTTGAATTGGTTTCTCCATATAATAAAAAGAACATTACACGTTGGCTCGAAGATATGAATTTTATGTTCTTGTGGCAAGAACAATATCTCACTCGTTCGCTTCGCTCACTCGTGAGATATTGTTCTTGCCACTCGAACATAAAATTCATATCTTCTCGCCACCGTGTAATATCCTCTATATATTAACACACACTTCGGTGAATAATTGTCAACTATAACCGACTAGCTAATCAGTTTGATTCATTGAATTTAAAAACTCGTCGAAGGACAACTAGTTTTGCTTCCAACCTATTTATTTCTTTGTTCAGATTAGGAAATTCTAGCAGAAACACACCTTACTTCTACCACCGTAAACTTGACTTAAAACTATCTTCCCTTAGTGATTTCAATTTGAATTACTGTCTTTTTTGGACGAATTATCATTGACACAAGCACAATGACCTGGCGTGACGCACAAGGTAAGACAACCGCGAGTTTAACGGAAAAATTTGTCAAATTTTCTTCTTAAACACTAAGTAAGGTTGCTGCTTGCTAATAAAATTTGGCTGCATAACCATTTGTATACTTCAGATTTCTTTGCTATTGGTATGATTTGTTGAAAACGTGTAAGGAAAACTAAAAGTGTAACTTTCTCAATGTGAAAAGAAATCATTTGTCCTTGTACACTACACGTTCTCATGGTCTTCTGAACAGCATATAAAATGTCATTACTATCTCAGGATAAGTTGTATGAATTTCTATGCTTGTGTTGGAAGAGCAAATGCTTCATTCGAGAGGTAGAGTTTCAACAAGGAGCTACCTCAAAAAGAAAACTTATTTCGTTATCAGAATAAGTTATTTGAAATTGATTTTGTGATAAAATTAACGCTGTAAGCGAACGACGTTCCGACCGTTTAACGGTCGTTTTTAAGTTCG
Source organism: Orbicella franksi (assembly GCF_964199315.1). Classification (NCBI taxonomy): domain Eukaryota; kingdom Metazoa; phylum Cnidaria; class Anthozoa; order Scleractinia; family Merulinidae; genus Orbicella; species Orbicella franksi. Next base: position 10,892,698 of record NC_138159.1, read on the forward strand.
GTAGAAGAATAGACTTACATGCATAAATGTATGGTTAAAAACGCTAAAATATGTATATGGAACAATAGGAGATAAAAAGTAAAAAAACAGCTTAATGCGAATGGCATGCATAGTTGTAAAAAAATATAAAATTATAATTATAAGCTAAAAAAAAGAGAGAAGAGAATTAAAAAGCGTTGAAACCAAAGGTTCAGGTTTTTGGTTTCAACGCTTTTTAATTCTCTTCATTTTTTTTAGCTTGTAATTATGATGTTATGTTTTTTACAATTATTACAACTATTTATAGCTGTGCATACTATTCGCATTAAGCTTTTTTTTCTTTATTGTTCCATATACATATTTTAGCGTTTTTAACTATATATTTAGGCATGTAATTTTATTCTTCTACCGAAATTGAAAATCACCGTTGAACGGTTGAAACGTCGTTGGCTTAGAGCGTTAATTTTTATCACAAAAGTTCTCAGAATAATGTAGAGAATTGGGAAATTTTAACTATCCAGTGATATTTCTAAATCTTCCTCGAAACAAAACATTGACAGCCTCCAGTTACTGCAGACTAATGGTTAACAGTGTACGAGACCTAAGCCAATCAGATTGCACCGTTTCTATTAGAACAGTAGTAGAATTCTACTAAATATATTTCGGAGTTCAACTACTAACATTTACTCGAAACAATATCCTTTGAAGAAATTAACTAACAAGTGCTACACCAAAACCGAATGAATTCAACAAACAATATGTCAGGGGGCAACCTTTTCTTAAAAAAAAAAACGTTTTCGTGCATTTGAACCGATTATCATGCAATTTCACACATTTACTAAATTAGGCATGATCAATCGAGCAGCGAGGCATATATTTTTTTTATTTGAATGAAAACATCGGAAAAACGTGACATCGCCAAGAAGGTCCATTATTCTCGCTAAAGCGTAAGTTGAACATTTTTTTGGTGGAGGCTTTACCAATCCGCGAAATAATGTGCCTTTCTAAGTGGCCCTCTGTTGAGTAACTGCTCCTTCTGAGTAATACCTTACATTGCCAATCCTGACTGAGCCCCTAGGGAACCTCTGTGGAGGAGAGAGTGTTTGGATTAAGTATCCTTGGCCGGGTTGTTCTATCCTGCGTAGCTGGCGGTTTCCGAGGGGATTTTCGATGGGCTTTCGTGGCGCAGAAGGAGCGGCGAAGGCGGGGCCTCGAGAAGAATGGTGAGAAGAGACACTCTTCATTCAGTCTCGTTGAATGATGCTGAAGAATTTCAGAGCAGCACAAAATCTGGTTGTACTATAAAATGTAATGTTGATTGAAATATCTGATGTGACATAAGTGTCTGTGTATGCTTACAGGAAATATCAAGGATTCGTTTGTAGTCTATGTTCAACGGTACGTACTGGGGTACTTTAAAAAAATAATGGCCTCAATTCTTTGGCAGTAGTATCCGAGTAGTGTCATAAAAACGTTACTAAAGTATATGTACGCTCTGGCACTGATAACCCCGAAAAATCGTGGGTAGAGAAATACATATGCCGAATAACTCGCATAGATGATTCTCTGATGCTGTCAAGACGTGACTGGAAGCTATTTCTTTTTCTTTCTTTTCTATTTCTATAACTTTGTCGGGTTTCATAACCATTCCCCTCCAGAGCCCTCCATTCTCTCTCAGACATGTTTGATGTGTCTACTGCTTTGAGGCGTTGTTTGAGACCGCCATGGTGGTTTGACAGTCATTTTGATAGAATTCCTCATTCTCTTTCAACAACACTGCAGAATTAGTACCTTCTTTATATTTCATTATGAGTATTTAAATCAATTTTCAATCAATTAAATATTTACGTTATTTTTTTAGAAATCCTGAGAGAAGTTTGAAATCGTGAGTGCTTGGTAGCAGAGAAAAAATAGCGGATCAAAGATGAGAGATGTTATTTTGTAGGGAAAGTTCAGGGCTATCTGAACGGAAAATAGTTGAAGACATGGCATTTTTAAGGGCATTTAACATTAGACATGATGATAGATGCGGATGCAGCCATAACACTACTGAACGGAACCTTTTAACATTGTTTACTGAATTTGATTAGTTGCATGTCATTTAATTTGATGTTTTTTTGGACGTACTTGAAAGGACAAGAAATGCAAGCAAATGGACCAAAGAAAGCATCTGGTTGGATACCGTGACTTGAATCCACATCAAGTTCCACAAGTCGTCGTTAATTATTTTTATGGTGACTTAATTATTTTACATGAGTTAAGGAACCGCGCAGGAACCATAAGTGTCACACTGATGCTTGAAATCAACCCTTGTACAGCTCTAACATGTCTAAAGTTGAAGCTACTTTATATAACCTACATATTTTATTTCTTTATTTGTCAAGGGATATGAAATGCTTTATTTTCTTCTTAATAACTTGGTCCTTGGTGGCGTCATTCCCTCTCGATAGACAACCTCAGGTAAACACGATATCTTCATACCTCTCTACCTCTGTACATATTTTTAAGTAATTGTTCTTGTTTCCCACATATGATTCTTATTTTTTCTTTATCAGGATAAAGATCGAGGCAAGGACAAAGATCCTGGTTAGTATACCACTAGGTTTCTTTTAGCATTTTCAGATTCAATATCACTATTTAATTTCTCGCCAGCTGCTCATTTCTATCCCTCATCGTCAACAAGACCACAAACAAATAGATGACACCATCACACGTAGATCTTAAAAATGTTGCCAAACCCTTTTTCAGCGTGTTTACAGTTTTCAGTTCCAGATTCAAGCTACCGATTGGTTCTAAATTGAATTTTCAAAGAGAGGCTCATCAAAATCGTATAAAAGAATGTTACTTAAAAAATAGAACACATTATATGTTTTTATATTACTATCGAGGTAATGAAACTCGAGTAAATGTATGGCTGGTTTGCAGTGTCACGCCATCAGAAATAAAAATCATAACCATTCAATGAATTAAGTCAAGAAGCTGGGATATGAAAGATGATTGATATATAAACAAACTCGTCAAGATTTAGGTCTCTGCGGTTTTTCATTCTCCCGTTATTCGGAGAAGTGTTTCACTCAAATTTATGGAGCTTTGTATGGAGTCGCCATGTTTGTGCCCCTCGGAGGGACACAAACATGGCGGCCGTAAAGTAACAGAAACATCTGTCATCGAGGTTTGCCATTGAAACGAAAAGTTATTACTCTAGAGCTCCGAAACATTGAAATAAACACTTTTTGTAGAACAACAACCGTTTAGTTAGCAAAAACTTGAGCAATAACTCATCTTTTGGCCTACTTGAGAGCCTTATCGGGCCGCCATTTTAATGTCACACAACGCATAAACTTGGAAATTCAGACATGCTCTATTACATAATGAAGAACCCTGTCGAGCTTAAACGTTGCAAAACATCAAGTTATTAAGGGGTCTTACATCTGATGAAACTAAAACTTCAGAAGGATTGGTAATTTCTTATTTTGGAAAATGATGACGTCACATGAAAAGCGGCAATAACGATATTGTGCTGTGCTTTAGTCTAAAGCTAACAAAAATAAGTCTTGATAGAGAAAGATACGATAACATTTGTTTTATGAAATTGCGCAAGGCCGACGAAGTGAAATGTCGTTTGGCATATAAAACGTATTTTCTTTTGGGTGTCTTGAATATATAGATTACTTCATGGAAAGTGCGCGCGTACGGTATTTACGCAGGAGCTGTTGACGTATCAGAAAACGCCGAACGAGTGAGCGTAGCGAACGGGTGAGTTTTGTGATACAAAAACGAGTGCGTAATTACTGTACAAAGCACTTTCCATGCTGTAATTTGTTTTTTTTTATATATATACTTTCTGAGATTTTCACCTTCAACCAGATTTTCACCCTTCATTCGACAAAACAAATGTCAAGTTATGTTTTTATTCCGTCTGAGTGAAAGCACTTTGTCGCTTCTTCAACCTAGTGTAAATATTTTTCGTACAGAATGTTTACCTGGTCGATCAGTCAACGCATGAGCTACGTTTGATTTGTTTCCCTTGCCTTTCTTTTTTAAGACGTTTGCTTCGAGCTTCCAGACATTTCTTTGCTTGATAAAACTCTTTGTCGTCGATAATGCTTTCGGCATATTTGCCTTCTTCAAAATTTTTCTTGCCTCTTCCTTCTGTTTGAGGAATTCGCTAAGCAAGCAAACTTAACGTCTCGTCGGGTTTTTCTCGAGTCTTTTTGTTCTGCTGTTCCTGGATGTACTTTTTAACGGGTTTATCTAAAGCGATAAACCTGTTCGAACTTTCCGCCATTGTCTGTGGTTTATAGCTAATTTGCGATAAAACTGGAGTAAACTTGTACATGTGAAAACTCTACAAACTTCTGTGAATGAAGATTGAAGAGGCGCCAACAACAACGTACACGCATTGCTAACTGACGGATTCATTTTCACAGCTGATTTCTGATTGGATGAAACGCTTTTCCCACGTGTGAGAAAGTCGTTTCGCGATTGTGATTGGATGAAGAAATTTCCATATGAGTTTTTCATGCGATCGATTCTATGCGAAAATCTCTGTAAGTATGAAATAAAATCATGTAAATGTTTATCTACTGTTATCTTGGAATTTATGCCAAGCTTTCAAACTTTGGTGGATGTGAAAACTTTCATCTGTTAACGGGAAAAAAAAATGTAACCTTTTGTTGCTTTATTTCTTTCGCCCTTAATTTTCCCTATTATGCCCTACTATACAAACGCCGCTTAACGGCAAACAAACTGATTGGTATATCTCTTATAGCCGCCGAAGTGATATGTAGTTTGTCACGGTTGTTCTTATATCACAGTTTGATGTCTTCTGTGTCTCACAATGCAAATTTTCAACGACATTAGGAAACTTGTAAGTTTTCTCTCCAATTTTGTAGTTCCCAATAAAACTTTGAGAGTATCACCAATTTTTCCTCTCTTTCAAAATATTTGTGTCGTACAAATTGTTGCTTCTACTGTCTTTGTCGAGACTGTTCTATATTGATCCTCATTAAATGACGTATTGGGTGACCATTACATTTTACACCTCGTTTCACGATAAGTATACTGTCCTTGCAAAACCATCCCAGAAAGAGCCCCTCGGTTCTCGTAGAATTAGACATATGTTTACAGTTTTCAGTTCCAGATTCAAGCTACCGATTGGTTCTAAATTGAATTTTCAAAGAGAGGCTCATCAAAATCGTATAAAAGAATGTTACTTAAAAAATAGAACACATTATATGTTTTTATATTACTATCGAGGTAATGAAACTCGAGTAAATGTATGGCTGGTTTGCAGTGTCACGCCATCAGAAATAAAAATCATAACCATTCAATGAATTAAGTCAAGAAGCTGGGATATGAAAGATGATTGATATATAAACAAACTCGTCAAGATTTAGGTCTCTGCGGTTTTTCATTCTCCCGTTATTCGGAGAAGTGTTTCACTCAAATTTATGGAGCTTTGTATGGAGTCGCCATGTTTGTGCCCCTCGGAGGGACACAAACATGGCGGCCGTAAAGTAACAGAAACATCTGTCATCGAGGTTTGCCATTGAAACGAAAAGTTATTACTCTAGAGCTCCGAAACATTGAAATAAACACTTTTTGTAGAACAACAACCGTTTAGTTAGCAAAAACTTGAGCAATAACTCATCTTTTGGCCTACTTGAGAGCCTTATCGGGCCGCCATTTTAATGTCACACAACGCATAAACTTGGAAATTCAGACATGCTCTATTACATAATGAAGAACCCTGTCGAGCTTAAACGTTGCAAAACATCAAGTTATTAAGGGGTCTTACATCTGATGAAACTAAAACTTCAGAAGGATTGGTAATTTCTTATTTTGGAAAATGATGACGTCACATGAAAAGCGGCAATAACGATATTGTGCTGTGCTTTAGTCTAAAGCTAACAAAAATAAGTCTTGATAGAGAAAGATACGATAACATTTGTTTTATGAAATTGCGCAAGGCCGACGAAGTGAAATGTCGTTTGGCATATAAAACGTATTTTCTTTTGGGTGTCTTGAATATATAGATTACTTCATGGAAAGTGCGCGCGTACGGTATTTACGCAGGAGCTGTTGACGTATCAGAAAACGCCGAACGAGTGAGCGTAGCGAACGGGTGAGTTTTGTGATACAAAAACGAGTGCGTAATTACTGTACAAAGCACTTTCCATGCTGTAATTTGTTTTTTTTTTTATATATACTTTCTGAGATTTTCACCTTCAACCAGATTTTCACCCTTCATTCGACAAAACAAATGTCAAGTTATGTTTTTATTCCGTCTGAGTGAAAGCACTTTGTCGCTTCTTCAACCTAGTGTAAATATTTTTCGTACAGAATGTTTACCTGGTCGATCAGTCAACGCATGGGCTACGTTTGATTTGTTTCCCTTGCCTTTCTTTTTTAAGACGTTTGCTTCGAGCTTCCAGACATTTCTTTGCTTGATAAAACTCTTTGTCGTCGATAATGCTTTCGGCATATTTGCCTTCTTCAAAATTTTTCTTGCCTCTTCCTTCTGTTTGAGGAATTCGCTAAGCAAGCAAACTTAACGTCTCGTCGGGTTTTTCTCGAGTCTTTTTGTTCTGCTGTTCCTGGATGTACTTTTTAACGGGTTTATCTAAAGCGATAAACCTGTTCGAACTTTCCGCCATTGTCTGTGGTTTATAGCTAATTTGCGATAAAACTGGAGTAAACTTGTACATGTGAAAACTCTACAAACTTCTGTGAATGAAGATTGAAGAGGCGCCAACAACAACGTACACGCATTGCTAACTGACGGATTCATTTTCACAGCTGATTTCTGATTGGATGAAACGCTTTTCCCACGTGTGAGAAAGTCGTTTCGCGATTGTGATTGGATGAAGAAATTTCCATATGAGTTTTTCATGCGATCGATTCTATGCGAAAATCTCTGTAAGTATGAAATAAAATCATGTAAATGTTTATCTACTGTTATCTTGGAATTTATGCCAAGCTTTCAAACTTTGGTGGATGTGAAAACTTTCATCTGTTAACGGGAAAAAAAAATGTAACCTTTTGTTGCTTTATTTCTTTCGCCCTTAATTTTCCCTATTATGCCCTACTATACAAACGCCGCTTAACGGCAAACAAACTGATTGGTATATCTCTTATAGCCGCCGAAGTGATATGTAGTTTGTCACGGTTGTTCTTATATCACAGTTTGATGTCTTCTGTGTCTCACAATGCAAATTTTCAACGACATTAGGAAACTTGTAAGTTTTCTCTCCAATTTTGTAGTTCCCAATAAAACTTTGAGAGTATCACCAATTTTTCCTCTCTTTCAAAATATTTGTGTCGTACAAATTGTTGCTTCTACTGTCTTTGTCGAGACTGTTCTATATTGATCCTCATTAAATGACGTATTGGGTGACCATTACATTTTACACCTCGTTTCACGATAAGTATACTGTCCTTGCAAAACCATCCCAGAAAGAGCCCCTCGGTTCTCGTAGAATTAGACATATGTTTACAGTTTTCAGTTCCAGATTCAAGCTACCGATTGGTTCTAAATTGAATTTTCAAAGAGAGGCTCATCAAAATCGTATAAAAGAATGTTACTTAAAAAATAGAACACATTATATGTTTTTATATTACTATCGAGGTAATGAAACTCGAGTAAATGTATGGCTGGTTTGCAGTGTCACGCCATCAGAAATAAAAATCATAACCATTCAATGAATTAAGTCAAGAAGCTGGGATATGAAAGATGATTGATATATAAACAAACTCGTCAAGATTTAGGTCTCTGCGGTTTTTCATTCTCCCGTTATTCGGAGAAGTGTTTCACTCAAATTTATGGAGCTTTGTATGGAGTCGCCATGTTTGTGCCCCTCGGAGGGACACAAACATGGCGGCCGTAAAGTAACAGAAACATCTGTCATCGAGGTTTGCCATTGAAACGAAAAGTTATTACTCTAGAGCTCCGAAACATTGAAATAAACACTTTTTGTAGAACAACAACCGTTTAGTTAGCAAAAACTTGAGCAATAACTCATCTTTTGGCCTACTTGAGAGCCTTATCGGGCCGCCATTTTAATGTCACACAACGCATAAACTTGGAAATTCAGACATGCTCTATTACATAATGAAGAACCCTGTCGAGCTTAAACGTTGCAAAACATCAAGTTATTAAGGGGTCTTACATCTGATGAAACTAAAACTTCAGAAGGATTGGTAATTTCTTATTTTGGAAAATGATGACGTCACATGAAAAGCGGCAATAACGATATTGTGCTGTGCTTTAGTCTAAAGCTAACAAAAATAAGTCTTGATAGAGAAAGATACGATAACATTTGTTTTATGAAATTGCGCAAGGCCGACGAAGTGAAATGTCGTTTGGCATATAAAACGTATTTTCTTTTGGGTGTCTTGAATATATAGATTACTTCATGGAAAGTGCGCGCGTACGGTATTTACGCAGGAGCTGTTGACGTATCAGAAAACGCCGAACGAGTGAGCGTAGCGAACGGGTGAGTTTTGTGATACAAAAACGAGTGCGTAATTACTGTACAAAGCACTTTCCATGCTGTAATTTGTTTTTTTTTTTATATATACTTTCTGAGATTTTCACCTTCAACCAGATTTTCACCCTTCATTCGACAAAACAAATGTCAAGTTATGTTTTTATTCCGTCTGAGTGAAAGCACTTTGTCGCTTCTTCAACCTAGTGTAAATATTTTTCGTACAGAATGTTTACCTGGTCGATCAGTCAACGCATGGGCTACGTTTGATTTGTTTCCCTTGCCTTTCTTTTTTAAGACGTTTGCTTCGAGCTTCCAGACATTTCTTTGCTTGATAAAACTCTTTGTCGTCGATAATGCTTTCGGCATATTTGCCTTCTTCAAAATTTTTCTTGCCTCTTCCTTCTGTTTGAGGAATTCGCTAAGCAAGCAAACTTAACGTCTCGTCGGGTTTTTCTCGAGTCTTTTTGTTCTGCTGTTCCTGGATGTACTTTTTAACGGGTTTATCTAAAGCGATAAACCTGTTCGAACTTTCCGCCATTGTCTGTGGTTTATAGCTAATTTGCGATAAAACTGGAGTAAACTTGTACATGTGAAAACTCTACAAACTTCTGTGAATGAAGATTGAAGAGGCGCCAACAACAACGTACACGCATTGCTAACTGACGGATTCATTTTCACAGCTGATTTCTGATTGGATGAAACGCTTTTCCCACGTGTGAGAAAGTCGTTTCGCGATTGTGATTGGATGAAGAAATTTCCATATGAGTTTTTCATGCGATCGATTCTATGCGAAAATCTCTGTAAGTATGAAATAAAATCATGTAAATGTTTATCTACTGTTATCTTGGAATTTATGCCAAGCTTTCAAACTTTGGTGGATGTGAAAACTTTCATCTGTTAACGGGAAAAAAAAATGTAACCTTTTGTTGCTTTATTTCTTTCGCCCTTAATTTTCCCTATTATGCCCTACTATACAAACGCCGCTTAACGGCAAACAAACTGATTGGTATATCTCTTATAGCCGCCGAAGTGATATGTAGTTTGTCACGGTTGTTCTTATATCACAGTTTGATGTCTTCTGTGTCTCACAATGCAAATTTTCAACGACATTAGGAAACTTGTAAGTTTTCTCTCCAATTTTGTAGTTCCCAATAAAACTTTGAGAGTATCACCAATTTTTCCTCTCTTTCAAAATATTTGTGTCGTACAAATTGTTGCTTCTACTGTCTTTGTCGAGACTGTTCTATATTGATCCTCATTAAATGACGTATTGGGTGACCATTACATTTTACACCTCGTTTCACGATAAGTATACTGTCCTTGCAAAACCATCCCAGAAAGAGCCCCTCGGTTCTCGTAGAATTAGACATATGTTTACAGTTTTCAGTTCCAGATTCAAGCTACCGATTGGTTCTAAATTGAATTTTCAAAGAGAGGCTCATCAAAATCGTATAAAAGAATGTTACTTAAAAAATAGAACACATTATATGTTTTTATATTACTATCGAGGTAATGAAACTCGAGTAAATGTATGGCTGGTTTGCAGTGTCACGCCATCAGAAATAAAAATCATAACCATTCAATGAATTAAGTCAAGAAGCTGGGATATGAAAGATGATTGATATATAAACAAACTCGTCAAGATTTAGGTCTCTGCGGTTTTTCATTCTCCCGTTATTCGGAGAAGTGTTTCACTCAAATTTATGGAGCTTTGTATGGAGTCGCCATGTTTGTGCCCCTCGGAGGGACACAAACATGGCGGCCGTAAAGTAACAGAAACATCTGTCATCGAGGTTTGCCATTGAAACGAAAAGTTATTACTCTAGAGCTCCGAAACATTGAAATAAACACTTTTTGTAGAACAACAACCGTTTAGTTAGCAAAAACTTGAGCAATAACTCATCTTTTGGCCTACTTGAGAGCCTTATCGGGCCGCCATTTTAATGTCACACAACGCATAAACTTGGAAATTCAGACATGCTCTATTACATAATGAAGAACCCTGTCGAGCTTAAACGTTGCAAAACATCAAGTTATTAAGGGGTCTTACATCTGATGAAACTAAAACTTCAGAAGGATTGGTAATTTCTTATTTTGGAAAATGATGACGTCACATGAAAAGCGGCAATAACGATATTGTGCTGTGCTTTAGTCTAAAGCTAACAAAAATAAGTCTTGATAGAGAAAGATACGATAACATTTGTTTTATGAAATTGCGCAAGGCCGACGAAGTGAAATGTCGTTTGGCATATAAAACGTATTTTCTTTTGGGTGTCTTGAATATATAGATTACTTCATGGAAAGTGCGCGCGTACGGTATTTACGCAGGAGCTGTTGACGTATCAGAAAACGCCGAACGAGTGAGCGTAGCGAACGGGTGAGTTTTGTGATACAAAAACGAGTGCGTAATTACTGTACAAAGCACTTTCCATGCTGTAATTTGTTTTTTTTTTTATATATACTTTCTGAGATTTTCACCTTCAACCAGATTTTCACCCTTCATTCGACAAAACAAATGTCAAGTTATGTTTTTATTCCGTCTGAGTGAAAGCACTTTGTCGCTTCTTCAACCTAGTGTAAATATTTTTCGTACAGAATGTTTACCTGGTCGATCAGTCAACGCATGGGCTACGTTTGATTTGTTTCCCTTGCCTTTCTTTTTTAAGACGTTTGCTTCGAGCTTCCAGACATTTCTTTGCTTGATAAAACTCTTTGTCGTCGATAATGCTTTCGGCATATTTGCCTTCTTCAAAATTTTTCTTGCCTCTTCCTTCTGTTTGAGGAATTCGCTAAGCAAGCAAACTTAACGTCTCGTCGGGTTTTTCTCGAGTCTTTTTGTTCTGCTGTTCCTGGATGTACTTTTTAACGGGTTTATCTAAAGCGATAAACCTGTTCGAACTTTCCGCCATTGTCTGTGGTTTATAGCTAATTTGCGATAAAACTGGAGTAAACTTGTACATGTGAAAACTCTACAAACTTCTGTGAATGAAGATTGAAGAGGCGCCAACAACAACGTACACGCATTGCTAACTGACGGATTCATTTTCACAGCTGATTTCTGATTGGATGAAACGCTTTTCCCACGTGTGAGAAAGTCGTTTCGCGATTGTGATTGGATGAAGAAATTTCCATATGAGTTTTTCATGCGATCGATTCTATGCGAAAATCTCTGTAAGTATGAAATAAAATCATGTAAATGTTTATCTACTGTTATCTTGGAATTTATGCCAAGCTTTCAAACTTTGGTGGATGTGAAAACTTTCATCTGTTAACGGGAAAAAAAAATGTAACCTTTTGTTGCTTTATTTCTTTCGCCCTTAATTTTCCCTATTATGCCCTACTATACAAACGCCGCTTAACGGCAAACAAACTGATTGGTATATCTCTTATAGCCGCCGAAGTGATATGTAGTTTGTCACGGTTGTTCTTATATCACAGTTTGATGTCTTCTGTGTCTCACAATGCAAATTTTCAACGACATTAGGAAACTTGTAAGTTTTCTCTCCAATTTTGTAGTTCCCAATAAAACTTTGAGAGTATCACCAATTTTTCCTCTCTTTCAAAATATTTGTGTCGTACAAATTGTTGCTTCTACTGTCTTTGTCGAGACTGTTCTATATTGATCCTCATTAAATGACGTATTGGGTGACCATTACATTTTACACCTCGTTTCACGATAAGTATACTGTCCTTGCAAAACCATCCCAGAAAGAGCCCCTCGGTTCTCGTAGAATTAGACATATGTTTACAGTTTTCAGTTCCAGATTCAAGCTACCGATTGGTTCTAAATTGAATTTTCAAAGAGAGGCTCATCAAAATCGTATAAAAGAATGTTACTTAAAAAATAGAACACATTATATGTTTTTATATTACTATCGAGGTAATGAAACTCGAGTAAATGTATGGCTGGTTTGCAGTGTCACGCCATCAGAAATAAAAATCATAACCATTCAATGAATTAAGTCAAGAAGCTGGGATATGAAAGATGATTGATATATAAACAAACTCGTCAAGATTTAGGTCTCTGCGGTTTTTCATTCTCCCGTTATTCGGAGAAGTGTTTCACTCAAATTTATGGAGCTTTGTATGGAGTCGCCATGTTTGTGCCCCTCGGAGGGACACAAACATGGCGGCCGTAAAGTAACAGAAACATCTGTCATCGAGGTTTGCCATTGAAACGAAAAGTTATTACTCTAGAGCTCCGAAACATTGAAATAAACACTTTTTGTAGAACAACAACCGTTTAGTTAGCAAAAACTTGAGCAATAACTCATCTTTTGGCCTACTTGAGAGCCTTATCGGGCCGCCATTTTAATGTCACACAACGCATAAACTTGGAAATTCAGACATGCTCTATTACATAATGAAGAACCCTGTCGAGCTTAAACGTTGCAAAACATCAAGTTATTAAGGGGTCTTACATCTGATGAAACTAAAACTTCAGAAGGATTGGTAATTTCTTATTTTGGAAAATGATGACGTCACATGAAAAGCGGCAATAACGATATTGTGCTGTGCTTTAGTCTAAAGCTAACAAAAATAAGTCTTGATAGAGAAAGATACGATAACATTTGTTTTATGAAATTGCGCAAGGCCGACGAAGTGAAATGTCGTTTGGCATATAAAACGTATTTTCTTTTGGGTGTCTTGAATATATAGATTACTTCATGGAAAGTGCGCGCGTACGGTATTTACGCAGGAGCTGTTGACGTATCAGAAAACGCCGAACGAGTGAGCGTAGCGAACGGGTGAGTTTTGTGATACAAAAACGAGTGCGTAATTACTGTACAAAGCACTTTCCATGCTGTAATTTGTTTTTTTTTTTATATATACTTTCTGAGATTTTCACCTTCAACCAGATTTTCACCCTTCATTCGACAAAACAAATGTCAAGTTATGTTTTTATTCCGTCTGAGTGAAAGCACTTTGTCGCTTCTTCAACCTAGTGTAAATATTTTTCGTACAGAATGTTTACCTGGTCGATCAGTCAACGCATGGGCTACGTTTGATTTGTTTCCCTTGCCTTTCTTTTTTAAGACGTTTGCTTCGAGCTTCCAGACATTTCTTTGCTTGATAAAACTCTTTGTCGTCGATAATGCTTTCGGCATATTTGCCTTCTTCAAAATTTTTCTTGCCTCTTCCTTCTGTTTGAGGAATTCGCTAAGCAAGCAAACTTAACGTCTCGTCGGGTTTTTCTCGAGTCTTTTTGTTCTGCTGTTCCTGGATGTACTTTTTAACGGGTTTATCTAAAGCGATAAACCTGTTCGAACTTTCCGCCATTGTCTGTGGTTTATAGCTAATTTGCGATAAAACTGGAGTAAACTTGTACATGTGAAAACTCTACAAACTTCTGTGAATGAAGATTGAAGAGGCGCCAACAACAACGTACACGCATTGCTAACTGACGGATTCATTTTCACAGCTGATTTCTGATTGGATGAAACGCTTTTCCCACGTGTGAGAAAGTCGTTTCGCGATTGTGATTGGATGAAGAAATTTCCATATGAGTTTTTCATGCGATCGATTCTATGCGAAAATCTCTGTAAGTATGAAATAAAATCATGTAAATGTTTATCTACTGTTATCTTGGAATTTATGCCAAGCTTTCAAACTTTGGTGGATGTGAAAACTTTCATCTGTTAACGGGAAAAAAAAATGTAACCTTTTGTTGCTTTATTTCTTTCGCCCTTAATTTTCCCTATTATGCCCTACTATACAAACGCCGCTTAACGGCAAACAAACTGATTGGTATATCTCTTATAGCCGCCGAAGTGATATGTAGTTTGTCACGGTTGTTCTTATATCACAGTTTGATGTCTTCTGTGATCTATTACTGAACAGACGCATTTGTTTCATGTTTCAACGCTATTTGTTTCATGATATATAGATTTAGCCAAGCCTAAAAGCGAAGCTTTTGGTTGCAATAATTAACCACAAAGGTAAAAGGGGATTTGTGTTTCTTGGATCAGAAACTTAAAAAAAATCAATTGTGAGCAGCTAACAAAAGAATTCGTTTTATTGAGGTGTTGCTGTGAATTCATTGGCTGGTTGCCTTTGCTGGGTTTGCTTTGATTGGTCTGCCGATTTGCTTGGATTATTGCTTTCGGCTCGTAATTAAAAATAGTTCAAACTTGTCTGATTCTCCATGTATTTTTGCTTTTGTTCAACAACGCTGGGAAAAGAAAATTCTGCATATATCTCTTTTGTTGAGTGCATAATAAGTCCTTCTTCCCGATCTGACGAGCGCAGTGTTATAACCCACCGATAGTAATATATAACGAGAACTACGGGTTTTAGTAAATTATATTATGCCGTTTTTCATAAAACACGACTGAACGACCCACAGTGCTACTATCCACGTTTCCACCCGTATGGTCGCCGAACTTATATGTCGTTTGGCCATACCGGTGGTAATATTGGTCAACAAGGAACCAACTCGGGGAATGTTGCCGTCGGACATCAATGGAACGGCCGAAAATGAAAGCAGATTCCTTTCCTGGGCATGGAAAACGGCTTCAGTTGTAGTTTAGTGATATTTGGGTTACTGCTAACTGAGCACATACAGTAAGAACAAACTGTAGAAGTAGTAAGACAATAAAGGGATTTAAAAGAGCAGTTTTACTGTTTGCTTGATGAGCTGTGATTTGATTGGTCTTGCATTGGGACTGCATTGTGGGAAGGTTAGGACAAGAAAAAGATGCCGAGAATGCTACAAAAAACTGGATCCAAAGGCAGCTAGTCTAATTGAAACTTGACCTATACCATTGTTTATTTTTATGTGCCTTAAAACTCCCATAACGAGCTCCTCTCCGCTCTAATTAAATGCTAGCCACCTCTAAAATTAAACCAATTGCAAAAACCCGTCTGCTGATATTAAAGGTGTCTTACTACAGACTTGATGGACTATAAAAGCCCAACTCTGAACTCTAGCAGCCAAAGCTAGCGGCCAAAGGACCTTTCAATATAGGGCGACCTCTCTGTGGAATGAATTTAGCATGCACTCAGTTAGCCCATCCGAGATGGCTTAAAGCGCCTACTCAGGCGAAAGCTTCTTAATGACTGTTTCATTTGATTTTATTCAACCTTTGACTTCTTTTACGTATCATTGTCATGTGCCAGTTTAGCTTTCTGCGGTTTTTTTTTTCTCTTTTTTTTTAATTTTGTAATGTAAACGGGGACGAGCCAATAGAGTATGTATACATACGTAACTCTTTTGATTACTGTTTTCTTTTTCTGTGTTACTTGAACAATGTAAACCTTAAGGAATAGCCAAAATGAACGAGCGAGCGTATAGGAAAGGCTGGGCACTATAGATTAAATGACGGTTTTCTCGTATGACCCCACCTCAAAATACATATAGGGCATAATATATTTTTTTACGACTTTAAATTCAGTTTAATGGCTTACATCAATTTGTAAAAAATTACCTTAAAATTGATATATGGCTAAATAAATAAATAACTTTATGATTACAAAAAGCGAATCTAAATGGTTTTTTTCTTAGGTCGCGTTTTGACCAATCGCGCGCGAGCGAAAATGTTTGATGGATTATAAAACTTAAAATTCGTTTCGAATATTTCTCGTGCCTGTTTTAAAAGCTTGGCTCTACGGTAATCTATAAATATCAACAATGTACAGGATAGCAAGCATCACTGAATAGGGTCATCAAACATTTCTTTTTTATTATTATTATTTTTTTTTTCCCAAAGCCAAAGATGAATGAAAACGTAAAGTCCATGATCGGACTAAGTACTTGCACAGCCGGCACTTATCTCAGGTTTCTGTAGCATGAAATGAATAAGAGTATTCCTTCTCCTTTCAAGATATATCGCTAATCTACCGCAGGGGAATATGCCCCAGCATTTAAGGACGGTGTCTACTAAATACAAAGGTTTTTGCGCCGGGTTAGGACTACGCGGAAAAAGTTGATCTTTGCAAGGGCCATTGGAATCCACAAAGAAAAATTGGGGTAGCCACGCATTTTTTCGAGATAATTAACCTTGAATCTCAACAAAAATGCTGACATCAGCATTTTCTGAAAAAAGAAGGAAAGGATATTTCCGGCACAGATTTCCTTCGAATTCCCCTTTATATACAGAAAAGCAAACACATTTATAAAGATCTTAAAACTGCATGGTAAATGGTAACATAAAAACCATTTTTGGTATGTTTCTGATAACAAAATCGTTGCAATAGCGCTTTGAGCGTCTCTGACAGCCTTCCTCTGGTTCAGCCAAAATACAGTCTAAATACCTTCTATTCACAACCAGAAACTAATCACGTGTTGAATAGTCTTGCCACTTCCATTTCATAACATAAAATTTGGGGGTAACCGCGCGTTTTTTAAAGCTATTGATCCTTTTTGAAAACTTTTACGATGCCCGTTATATTTTTTCCTGTCACCTCCCCAATAAGTAAAACATTTGCGTATTTCGCACTTGTTTTGCGCGCGCACTACGCCATCTGCAGGTACTTGTTTACAGTTGGATTTCAGTATAATTTTCGCCAGATAACAGCTAGTTTTTCAGCTGGAAGATGTTAACAGTTAGTGGTTAGCGATATGCTGCTATTTTGGTGTTCGTGGTTTAAACAAAAATGTATGAATTCCTTCATCGAGCCTAATTTTGCTCGTTAAAGACTAAGAATGATCAATTGGACCGATTTATGGCGAAAAAGAAAGTTTTGGAGAAAATTTGTGCTTTTCTTTAAGTACGGGTTCATTAAACTTGATTTGGTTACAGTAAGAAAATTTTGCTTTCTTGTAGTCGTGTACTTGGCAGCGTAGTTGATTGCGCCAATGTCAACCCCAGCGTGCGCGTGGCGCTTAAACCATGCCTTGCGTGATGCAGAGAAAGTATGCGCACTAACAAAAATAGGCACCGTTCTTAATTCGCTAATACCCATGCACAACTGCATGGAGACAGGAACAGGGAGAGTAAACTGTGTTACAAAAACAAACTCAACTTATAACTCGAGGAAACTAGGTAGGAATCGAACCCAGACCACACGACCTGGAGTGTGGCCCTCTAACCACCGCGCCACCCACAGACTGGAATTAGTTGTATCGATCGACTTTCTGGTCTGTTCACTTCTTACCGTGAATGTTACTAGTGACTAGAAGTACGCAGATTAAATACGTGACCACAGTTATCCACTATCCACTAATATTTCATTAATATTTTAGTTCAATTCCTTGTCTGACTTTCACTTTATCGCCAAGTTCAACATCTCTCCTTTTTCCAGGGCAATATTAGAGAATGTCAGTGACAAAGTTCACCATTGAAATAAAAACGTCGAGCTCAGCTTCTATATTTTGGGAGTGATGTCCTTAATTCTTGTTGTGAGTTGAGGAATAAGGCTTTTTTCGCTAGAGGAAAAGGAGTATCGGGTAGATTGGTGACATAAAATCATGGCTGACAAATTACTCCTTAATTAATTTGGGGCGAAATTTCAGCGTTAATTTATAATTTCACACGTGAAAATACAAAATTACCATGGCAACGAATCCGCGAAATTTCTTGATACAATAAACAAGTCAAAAAACCAGGATTGTAATCGTAATATTCACCCATGATATTTAAGTTAAGGGTAATCAAATGGTTCACTCGTAAATTTGGAAATAACTTCACTTGCGTTTTGTCCATACTCTAATAAGTTATAAGAGTTTTGATAAAACGCGCGTGAAATTATTTCCTATTAAATTTCACCCGCCACCATTTGATTACCCAGACATATTTGTTGTTTGTTTAAAACAAGAACCTTAAAGCCAGTAGTTAAAAAAGCCGTTTTATTTTCAAGCCAGGCGGGAACAACTAAAAACAAATTAAATACAGTGACAATTTTCTCAGAAAAGGAAAATTTATCGGTAGTAAGTAACAGCGACGGAATAAGTTTTTACAGTGGGCAGGTAAAGATAGGCTGACAAACAATTGGAAGAAAATGATAAATATGTGTAGGTGGAAGGATTAAGGTGTAGATAAAATTAATGATTAGTATGAATAAGTGATTATCTACCAATACTAGCAAGTGTCGTGAAGACGCCCACGGTGATGACGTCACCAAAATGCCAGAACTTAATGCTTGTAACAAGTCCCCTGGATAATTTGTCGTCCGATACATTAGGGTACACACTTCGTTACACCTTATGTTTGTTATGTTGATAAATCTTTTTCGTTCTCTCGCAAAACCAAAAACATTTACCACCCACAATCAAGAATCCCAAGGGGGAGGGTGGGGGGACAGGGGCTGAAGGGAGGTTACAGAAGGAAAAATAGGGGTGTGGGTGGTGGGGTGAGGGCTAAGCGAGGAGAACTCGGACGAACTTTGGTGATGTTGATAGTATATCCCAGGATTCTGAGACGTTTTACTTGGTAGCCCCACCTTGAAAAAGATCTACAAAAGAACGCTGCCACCAAGTTAATACGTAAAAAAACATTAGGTTTA
Source organism: Orbicella franksi (assembly GCF_964199315.1). Taxonomy (NCBI): domain Eukaryota; kingdom Metazoa; phylum Cnidaria; class Anthozoa; order Scleractinia; family Merulinidae; genus Orbicella; species Orbicella franksi. The sequence goes on from NC_138159.1 coordinate 10,911,612, forward strand.
GGCAATAATAGCGATGTCATAACCTGTAATGTTTCTTAACAGCATTAGTATTCATAACAATGTCGACTATTCACATAGTTACTTGCACAGAGTTCTGTATGTAAAAGACTTACTTATTCATGGGTTAATTCCGTTCCCTTTATATTGTGTGGCTTAGAAGGTAATGAAATATATATTTGTCTAGCTTGAGTTGTTCCCACCTGGCAAAAATTAATTCTAGTGCCTTCGACGGAAAATCCGTCGAAGGCAGCCCAGAAGTCGGGCTTTCATCTTTCCCTTCTTGATCTTGGTGAGCTGAGGACAAAGAGATAATTATAGTCAGAGATAAGAGTTGCATACAGGTCGTAAAAGGTAGCACTTGATACGGAATAAGTTGTGGTGTAATGAAAAAACTTTGCCCCTATACATTTCTAACTTACTATATACTGTGTATGATTACACTGAACTTGCATTTTGTAAACATGACTTTACTCACCTCGCTTGTGAGAGCCTCGTAATCTTTTTTCAGTTCAAAAAGGTCGTTGCGAAACGAAAAAAAGCATAGAAATTACATGAACTTTTTTTATAATTATTTTTAATGAATGACTTCTCTATGCTACTTTAAATTAAAGGCCATAAAATGTCATTTAAAGTCATGAAAATTACATTATAATTTTATTGCGACAGTCGCATTTCACTCAGACCATGAAACCTCGGGTTCATGGGTGAACCCCTCGGGTTCATGGGTGAACCCCTCGGGTTCATGGGTGAAACGCCCTTGCACACTTAAAACACACTTTACACGCATATTTTCAGTTTATTCCATGCATTTTCTGGCCAAGGGCCACATTCTAAAATTCCAACATGTATAATTCTTGAAAATTTGAATTAGTTGTAAGTTCTTTTGATACCTCCTTAACATTTAGCGCCGTGAAGTATTTCTACTCCCCTTCCCCTCCCCAGATGGGATGCTATTACCTCGCAAGCCTATTGCCAGCGTTAAATTCGCCAGTACTCATTTAAACACATGGGCCGGGTTGTTCAAAACCCGGTTAACGCAAACCCAGGATTAAAAGTGAACCGAAGTTTTAGTTTTTCTTGTACAAAATATTTGCAACTGTCTATGTTTTGTGTTGTTTGAGATTATTTAAATTCAAAACTGAAGGACAAACAATATAAACCGAAAACCTGAACGAAAAGTAAGAAAACTGAAATCAAAATTCTTGCTAATCCTAGGTTAGCTTAATCTGGCTTTGAACAACTCTGCCCTGGGTATAAAGACGTACTGCGAGAGTGAAGACTCTTTCCCAGCGACACAACACAATGTTTAAATTCACGATTGGACACAACCTGCGCAACTGCATGCAAGAGATCTGAGAACAAAACGTTTTCAAACAGTTGCGAGCCTATGATTTATTCTGCAAACCCTGCGTTTTGATTGGCTCCATAAGGAAGTGGTGTTCTTCTTTTCTCTGACTATACTCACAGCATGATCGTGCCATCCTAACAAATTGTTTGTGTACACGTAACCATGTTTAACCGAGCGGTATATGATCGTCTTCTTATGTTGTCATAGCTACTTTCTCTGATTACAAACCTTTTGGCTGCAAAATGTACTTTTCGGAATGGTTATGATTGTAAATATGGCAGCTTTATCGATAGACTATTTCACCATTAGTTAGCAGATTTTGGACAACACTCTGTGCTGGTGTTGTAATGTAAAATGCATTAATTATTTGCCGGCCTATTACTATCTCTACCTAGTATTTAAAACATTTACTTCCATATATGTATACTTTTTTTAACTTACTTTTCTGTCTGTGTAATCTTCATCTTGGCCTGGAAGATATGAAATAATAAACATATTAAAAAAATCACTAATAAGAAGTATCGCGGTATAGGATAGTCTCAGATTAGCTGGTAATCCATTTTGTCAATGTTTCGGTTTGTTACTCTTGTGTGCTCTTGTCTTGTGCTAGTGAGGACGGCGCAAGAGTGTCCACATTTAGCGCTTAAGCTAAATACCCCTGACACTTTGATAACGATAATCATGTAAATGACAAAATTCCTCGATTCTGCCTGGCTGAGAGCAGTGCAGTTCAAGTGTAACACCAGTACAAAAAGTGTAACACCAGCGCAAATTACACATCGTAATTCTGGATTATGATTGGCTTGCGGCGAGTGCAATTTCAGCTTTTTGAAAAAGTAATTCCAAATTGACTAGAAAAGCCGAATGTGTACATATACGTATTCGTTCATTCATGCAAAGCGCACTTCATTCGTGTAATGACTGGTTAGTTTACGTTGCTTCTGCGAGATAGGCCTAGTGTGATATTAAACTTGATTTCACAGGCTGATACAGGTAGCTAAATAAGCAGAAGCTATTTAAATTTGAGTTAAAGTTTAAGAGGCTGTCTCTGTAAGAACCGACCACTGATTTTACTTCGAAAATTCGATTTTTCTCATAAGCTGGGATTTCGAAGCCCTTACCTAGTCAATCACTAAAATGAGTTTTATTTCATTATAAATTCCAATTGTTATATAAACGGTAGTGTATAATGTTATATATAAATTCCAAAAGTTTTCTAGGATTGATTGAAGTTCGGTCCGCTCGACACAAGTTTCATGCCCGCCGAAACTGGAAAAATAGCACATATTGCCGGCGCTCTAAAAAAAATGAGTATAACGGAAAGATAGGGAACTAAATCACTTGTTGTAAACACAAAATGGCCGTGGCATTTATCAATCCTTCCTTGGCTTCCCGAATCACCGTTTACTGTTCATCCATGTATGTGTGCAGAGAGTTGTCCAAAAGAGTGCTTCTACAAACCTTTCAAGAGGACTCTACATGATTAACCCGGCTTCGAGGAAAACAATGGTCAGTAATACAAAGAACATCGAAGTATGTGACGGTCACGCTCGACACAGATGAGGAACGTATAAATCTACTTTATGTACAAACCTACAGTTGGAAGGAAAAGCTGGCAGTTTTAATACTACCTAGGTTTCAAGGATCGCTACAAAGGACCAAAACTTTAATCTTGAAGCCAGGTAAGAGATTTACGGGAATTTATCGGAGCACTTTACGAAGGCGAGTGTGTTAGTTACTCACTGGAATATTTTCAAAATTTCCTGAACTTTAAGCGGTCGTTAGTTTTGAAAACCTAGCGGGCAGACAAATTTTATTACTGTTTTAAATTAAGGGACATTTATACTTTCTATTCATCTAGTTCAGCAGTTTCAAACAGGTGCCACATTTTTAAAACGTGCCTTCAAAGTAGAGCTATTTTCGTGTTTGGTTCAAGACTCGATTTAACGGGTAGAAAATCTTCTTTTAACCGTTGAAGGAACAACATTGAATTATAATTGCAACATGGCTAAACAAACTGCTATGATATATCTATAGTTGAAAAAAGAATTGGGACTTTTGAGCGAATATTATTTTTTTAGAGCGCCGGCAATATGTGCTATTTCTCCAGTTTCGGCGGGCATGAAACTTGTGTCGAGCGGACCGAACTTCAATCAATCCTAGAAAACTTCAATTGAAATTTATAATGAAATAAAACTCATTTTAGTGATTGACTAGGTAAGGGCTTCGAAATCCCAGCTTATGAGAAAAATCGAATTTTCGAAGTAAAATCAGTGGTCGGTTCTTACAGAGACAGCCTCTTAAGTGGGATAATTACAGCATTATTCTTTTTATTTCTTACCTCAAGACGCCAAATTGTAAATTCGCGGTTCACCGCCTCGATAGCCCTACAATAAGAAGAGAGGCAAAATAAGAAAATAATATTTTTTCCTTTGCTGCCTGAGCAATTCAGTACTGTTAATAAAATAGAAGCTAAGAAGAAATCGATACAGCACGGAGGTAAGTTATCTTCCACACAAAAAACTTCAAACATAGCTTTGGCGGGTCAAAATCAACTAGTAAACCTGCCTGCATTGTTATTAAGCAATATTAAGCTATAACGTAGTAGTGTACGGGACCGCAAATGATCCCGGTCCGCAAATGATCCCCAAATTGGACCGCAAATGATCCCCAAATTGGACCGCAAATGATCCCGGACCGGAAATGATCCCCATTTTGGACCGCAAATGATCCCGATCAAAAAATAAGGAATGGCATCGATGGTGGGATGGTGTGGATAGGGAATTGGCGTACGTGAATACCGATGTTTTTATTTAAGCCATCTTATAATTATAATGGCTTACAACTTGATTTTTTTTTTTTTTTCATACTTTCGACTAAACTTTGTTGCTAACTACGATGTTATGAATATCACCACTCAATCATCAAAACACGACTTGGCTTACATTTCTTTGCAGTTCTCAGTAAAATTATGATCAGTGCAACATACGCTTCATATCCTCCTTTGTTAAACATTGATATTTCGATGTTATAGTTGAATCACATTTTATCAGCCATTAACGCCACTCGTCTAAAGTTTTAAACTAAAATCTAACCATGAAGCAACTATTACAGAAGACGCTGTCACCTGAGTAGACCCACAAGCCTACAACGCTTCATCACTCTGTAAAACACCTAGTGTGTAGCACTGGAAATTTGAACAAATTTATTTTATAATTTTTCCTTGGTCGTATTTTGGGTTTAATTCCTCGGAAAATGACTACTTGAGTATTCTAAGAAGTCAAAATTCCAAGCTATAGTTATGAAGTTCAGCTTCATGACAACGCAAGGCCAAGGCTTGTGCTTCGTTTTGACAATTAGCTGTTTGATAGATGTTTGATACTATCGCCACCGGGATTTCAAGAATGTTTACAAGTATGTGTTTTTCGAAGACTTCTAATTCAATAGATCGTCTTCACGTTTATTGCGTTCGTAGAACGCAGTCCTAATGCAGACTTGAGTCGAGTTTCATCGGACGGTGGACCTTCGTCCGAAGTTACGACACCGATTTGGTCGCCCCGCAGCAGGGGCGAAACGATCATCACCAAACCATGTGCTGTACATTTCTTTCGAGTGCGGGTCTTTGTTTCGTTCAAGTGCGGGTTTTTGTGGACATTTACACTGTAATTTGGAAGCTGTAAGTATTCAATTTAGCTCTCAGCGTTGGATTTAGGTGAATTTAAACGCCTCGACGGTGGTGTTTATCGAAATCTGATGGAATTGTCCTTGTTTAATTTATTTGTTTTAAAACGAACACGACTTTGAAGCGCCTTGGCTTTCCGGATGTTAACCGTGGGAAAAGCTATACTTTGATTGCATTAGTTGATTATTTCCAGTCGCGACAGACACGTAGATAGCTCAGTCCTTATCCGGTTGAATATGGAAAAGTACTCTGAAGGCGAGATCCATAAGAGTGAGCCTGAACCAAGGAACGGCAAATTATTTAAATACTGTCTACCTCATTCATCTGGGGAACATGATACGCGAATTAGTCGCACGGAGTTTGTTTACGCTGACGATAAACGAGCACACGATTGCAAATGTTTGCTTACATTTGTGCTTCCAGTTTAGAATAATGTATGTAAAATTTACTTTTACAAATTAGCTTTTACGTTCAAACATTACCAGTTAATGTGAGAATATTTAGCACGAAATTTGAAGGCTACAAATGTAAATATTTTCGTTCTATTAAACTTGTGAGTCTACGGAAACTTGCGCTGTTACGCAACGTGTCAACAAATGGTGGACTTTGACACTATGACAAATCTGTCTGAATAAAAACCTCGGTTGTCGATGAAAAACGTTGATTTTAGCAATAGACAGAGGTTAAAAGTCAGCCAGTGAAATCATTTATGTATATTTAATTGAGTGACGGCGTCGAACGCACTCTCATAATCTTTGATTACTTCTAGTCCTCATCAGGCATAACAGGCGGTATATTTATATCTGTTTGCAATTAGCGTGCTTCGTTTGGAAACCAGAGCATTTTGAATTTCAGGGTTATGGAGCTTGCGTGACACAAGGCTACGATCGAGTTTGTTGAAAAATATATACTTATCTCATGATTTTGAGCCTTTTTAGAAGTTAGAGCATTAGGAAAAGTGCTTATGTAAATGCTTGTTTGTTGAATACTGACAGTCAGTCGCCTAGAAAGCCAAAGTAAGTTCCTGATGTTTACACTATATTCCGGCCGCCATATTGGTGTAACACAGATGTACACCAACATGGCGTTTTCTTACTGGACTCAGTAAATTTCTGGGAAACATTTACGACGAATATCTGAAGTTTGGGGAAACGCACAAGCCTAAACCTTGGAAAAGTGTCTTATTTAGTTATCTTCTATGGCGTACATCACAACTTCTTAGCTTTTTCCATTGGTTGGTTTTCGATTTATTATTTCTTTTATTGCGTGACGTTGAAAACGATCTGTACCCTTCGAGGAACAAAACAGCAACTGTGGAATGTTTTTTTGCAAAATGATAAAATATGTTTTTTCGTTCATTATTTTTGTACATGTTCTCACCTTCCTCTGATATAAATCCATGCCATTCCTTATTTTTTGATCGGGATCATTTGCGGTCCAGTATGGGGATCATTTCCGGTCCGGGATCATTTGCGGCTCGATTTGGGGATCATTTGCGGTCCGGGATCATTTGCGGTCCTGGGGCCTGTTTCTCGAAAGCTCCCGTAAATACCGGGCCCGATAACTTACCGGGCCGGTTAACGGGAAACTTTACCGGGCCCGAAATAGCGTTTCTCGAAGCACCCGTAAATTTTCCCGGTACTTACCGGGCCCGATAAAATAGTGGATGTTACCAATCTCTAGCGCACGCTTCACGCTCGTTCGCGAGAGAAGGAGAAAGGCTTGGGACTATACGTATTCGACACATTCGATTCTGATCGATTCTGTTGTCGTTGCGACTGTGATGCTTTTTGAAGAACATTGCAAAGCTTAACTTCGAAGTTATCGTTGTGTCAAAGGAGAGCAACTGAGAGAGATCGTCATTTTGCATGGTCATATTTGAAAGTGATGATCAATTGCCTTTTGTAGCTCGATTCGAAGACTTCGATCGACAATCTTGCTCTTTTCTAGGAGTCTTGACATTTTCCGTGATTCATTCTAATTCAAAATGTTCACAGAGCAATCAAACAAAATCTGCGGACCGCCGAGGAAACAGTGTGAACTTGAGAACTTGAAATTTAGCTACAAACGCTTATTTCAGTAATTTATACTTATACGAATTTCGCTTAAGTGTACAGAATATTGGGAATAAAGAAAGATCTTACTGAAATTTTTAGGCGTGATTTAATCGTTTTCTCCCGCAAACAACAAGCGTAATTTTCACTGATCCCAAATCGACTGTTCTAGCATAAAGCAAGCTAAGATCAATAGAAATGCGACTGAAACAATTATGTGAGAAGTTCTTTATTCTCGTTTATCTATCGTGAGTGCAATACGCTTCTTCGTGTTTCATCTAGCTAGAAATGCTATAACCAACATTTGTCAGCATTTGTGCACCTCGCCCAATGCGACTCTTCGCGATCGCTCTATTATGGGGTGTACTTTTTGTAGAATGTCTGTTTTCTAATTTCCTCCTCCAAAAAAAGTAAAAAAAAAAAATTGCAATTAAAACACAGGAAACAGGTTTGGCGTTCAGTAAGATCAGGTTTGCGTGACAGGAACCCATTTTGATGTTCATACAAAGAAGCCATTTCGAAAACGCGCGGCGAGTGGTCGGCGTTTACATGACAGTGTTTATCTATTCATTAATTTTTTTCCCGCCGTTAGTTGGTTTTGAAAAACAATAAAATAGAACTTCACAGTTATATAACGCTTCCATGCAAACGCCTTCAAACTGTAAAAAATAAAACGACAACAATTATATTTACCTAGATTTCCGGAGCCAGCGGGCAGCTTCTCTCCTTAAGCTCCTCAACGAGCCACCCTATTCTTGCTCGTGAAAGCCGAAATCGTTCAATGACTTCGCAGTCAGCCATATCGGCTAGAAAGGGGCGTCTTTGATAAGACCGTGAAACAAAAAAGTCCACCCCCGGCCGCCATTTTGTTTGGTTTTGCAACATTTGTGACTTCCCGGTAACTTCACAGGAGGTCACGACCTCCCGTAAATTACCGGGCAAGTTAGCGGAAAAATTAACGGGATCGAAAATAACGGGAGCTTCGAGAAACACCCGAAGAGTTTACGGGGACTTACCGGGTGATTTACCGGGCCCGATAATCTACCGGGTCTTTCGAGAAACAAGCCCCTGGGATCATTTACGGACTCGTACAGTAGACTTATTATACTAATTCATTCAAATAATTGAGTGGAGTCAGAAATGGTCCTTACCTTCTACGTTGGTCGCTCTCTTCGCTCGTCTGAAATAGAAGCAAACTTTGAGTTTTATTATATTTTTATTCCAACTGGAGTAGAATAATTGTTTCGTTTGATTTTTTTGTGTTATGAACAAACAAAAAATTTACAGGAGCTTCGTAAAGTTAAAAAATGACGAGCGATACTGTAAAAGAAACAGCTATTTAACTGCAACAGTTGCTTTAGTAGAATATTCAAAGGTAAATATTGAGAATTATAATGCAAGCCGAACATCAAATTTTTGGACCAACTTCACAAAATAGTTCCTCCCTTTGCAGTTTCGTCTCGTTGAAATATTTTTTACCTTCTTTTGTCTTTCTAGTGAGTTTTTAGCGAAACCTATATATTTTTAACTATACCTTTTTATTAAAACAATAACGGAAGTGAGGGGGTCATAGGTCAAAGTTTTATAAAAATGCAGTGAGATACCAGCAAGGTGGTTTATCTTTTCTTTCTTTTCCATCTCCGGACTCGTGAGGATGAGGATGAGTCTATTTTTTTTGCCTTTCGTACAGTCGCTCCGTTAAAGTTAACTGATAATAAGAGTTTGTTATTATCTCAACATAGATTTCAACTCACAGCCTCTTCGTATTTTTTGACTTTTTCAGTCAGATCCTTCACTTCACTGAAAGAAAAAAAGAAAAAAGATTCAGTCACTTCTTCATTTAAAGAATGCAAGTGTACGTTGTACACAAATATTGCTCATTAGTACTGTACTTTTATTACAAGTGACCGATGGAGAACAAAATTACAGTTTAATAAGAGGCATCCAAGGATAAATCTACTTAATTTAATATTGATAGCTGAAAAGTATCGTTTAAAAACTTTTGGTTAACCATTCACCACGTCATACCGAAAACGTATAGAAACACTTTAAGCAAATGCTAATAGCATTGACTCGTCTATCGATGATTTAATGATAAAAATTTATAAATTTTTTAGCTGGGTAGTTTTTTTATTTATTTATTTAATTAATTAATTAATTTATTTATTTATTTATTTATTTCCGATACACTAATCCCGACACTTTTTCAACCTATTCTGACAACGACTTTAAATCATAAAAATGGAGCAATCATAACCGCTTACTGCCTTTAGGATATTACTATTGATGTATGTGTAAATGAAATTGATAATAAGAGGATTAACATTTACCCTTCTAGGACGGCGTTCTGCTCAGCCATCTGCAGGAGAAACATGGAGTTTGATCATCATAACTTTTCTATGGTTATGCAGAAGAAATCCATTGCGTATTTAGCTAATGTCATGCATGTGAAAAAACATGTATGCTTCACTAAGACTGTATTTGAAACAGGAAATGGTCACAAAT